>NC_056730.1:171164285-171197371 GCF_019279795.1 Protopterus annectens | reverse complement strand
TTACACCATGAAATGAAGAGCGTGTTCACATCCAGGGAGGGACATTTCTGCTAAAATGTGTTTAACTTAGCTAAACGGGTTTGCATGGCGCACACTCAGACTTAAACCAAAAAAAAAACCACAGGAAATGGCAGCACTGTGTATATGTAAGCAAAGGGGTGTGTCTGAGGCTGTATAGCCTTGGTAACCTTGTCTAAATGGGTGTGTGCAGCACTCACTGGGATTTAAACCACAAAATAAAAAAAAATACAGGAAATGGCAAGTGGAACAAGAAAAAAAAGGGAAATAGCAGAATAGAGGCACTCAAATACAAGTAATAGAGCTGACAGGTGGACTCTATCATACTCAGCCAATCACACAGGCAGCATCTGCAGCACAACACTATAAACAATGCAAACACCTTTCAGTCTGTTTTTTTCCCACAAACTGTACACCACCAGTGTACACAGATGTGGAAATTTTACCTGACAAAACTAACAAAATGTCAGGGGCTGCTGTTGCTCTCATACATCAGTATGTGCAAGAAGCTGAGGGTGATGAAGAGGACAATGCTGACAACCAACCCAGACTTATGAGGAGGAGGAGAAGAGTGTTCAGGCCCAGGGTAACCTACCAGGGGCTACATGATCTGGAGATAGTAGAGCACTACAGGGTGGACAGGGACATACTGCAACAAATTATGGAGCTGTGCTGGTCTCGCCTCACATCCAGAACAAACTGAGGGAATCCCATTACAGTGGATACCAAGGTATGTGTCGCTCTAAGAATACTAGCTACAGGTACTTTCCAAAGACCAACTGGGGATATCATGGGGGTCTCACAGGCATGTGCATCCTGGATATTCCACCAGTTCCTGGATGCCATACGACCACATGCCAAGAAGCACATTAAATTCCCCACCACCCATGAGAAGAGGACCCACAATATGCATCTCTTCCACCATGTAGCAGACTTCCCAGAGGTACTGGGTGCCATAGGCTGCATGCACATCCACATCAAAGTACCACCTGGTGACCGGGGTAGGGTCTACATAAACTGCAAGGGGTTCCACTCCATCAACTGCCAGGTCATGTGTGATGCCCAGGGCATTATCATGAATGTGTGTGCTGGCTGCCTTGGAAGCTATCACAACTCCCACATCTGGCATTCCTCACAACTGTATCAGCAGTTTGCCAGGGGGGACATCCCATATGGCCATTTAATGGGGGATGCTGGCTATGCACTGGAGCAGTGGATGATGACACCCATCAGAAATGCACACACACCCACACAAGAATGCCATAATGAGGCACACGCACAAACCAGGATCATTATAGAGCGTGTGTTTGGGATGCTCAAGTCATGGTTCCGCTGTCTTGAAATATCCGGTGGAGCCTTACAGTACTCTCCAGCCACATGTGCACACATGGTCATAGTATCTGCCATGCTACACAATATAATCTTGCAGAAACAGCTGCAGCAGGAACAAAATGAGGAAGGGCCACACAGCCCCTCACCATTGCCGAGGCTTCCACAGGCACAGAGGAACTCGGAGGAGGAACATCCTGAGCCTGCCCCTGTAGGTAGATGGAGGCATGCCCAGTATGCCCTGGCCCTTGGCAAAGAGGCAACGCATAGCACATACACTAACACTATAGGGACCCAGGGACTGACCTCTCTCTGTCTGACTTGCACACACAGTCAAATGGATGCCAAACATCACACCATCTATACCTGACCATGTATAGGCAGTATAATCTGTGCATCTGACATAGTCAGCCCTCAAGAACCACCCTCACAACAGCTGCAGGCACAAGGTAAGCCGGTCTCTGTAACAAATTATTATCTGTGGTATTGATCAAGCATGTAAGAGAATGGGTGGCTAACTGGAATAGCAGCAGACAACTGACAGCTCTGTGGGACAGCAGGAAGTGTATCCCCAGTACTGCCATGCCCACACTATGCAGTACCACCCTAGTTGACAAATACCACTGTAGAATATGTGATGAGCCAAATAACTGGGGGGGAGGTGATCATAGGACACATGCATGGATGTCAGAGTGGAGGGTCCAAAACCAACCACCAACCCCACACAGCAGATCAGCTGTAGACAACCATATAGAATGCCTGGCAAAGGCTCCCACATGGTGACATCCATGAAATCCCCACCCACAGACCTTTACACGGTGATATCACAGCAGGTCTGGCAGTGTCAGTATGGCTCTGAAAGATAAGAAGTCTGAAACTACAAATGTCTATGCCAGAACAATCTGACCTGTGGTTGATACTGATATGCCTGTAGTCTGAAAGATAGGGCACACCACTATGCTACATGGGACCAAAATGGTAAGCAAATATCAGCATAGTCTATGCAGATGTATATCGTGTATAGTCGTGTCACCCCCCCATAGTCCCATAGAAATGCAGTAACATGTTCCTAGACTTAAGCAGCATCCAGCTGTCACTCAGAGTGATGGTGCAATAGTAAAAGAAAGCAATTGTCAATAACACCCACAGTCAACTTACTGGTGCCATCTCAGGGGTGTCTCCTGCCAGCAGTCTGGGAACATATGATCATCAGAATGCACTGCCCTGCTACAGATGGCCTGCATCTGTCACAACTGGCCTACAGGCCTCTGGAAAATGCCTCTGTCTCACCCACAGTGCCCTTTAGGAAGTGTCATGGGGTCCATAACACCAACATAACACAGTCCACTAAATGAAAAGAAAACAACTGCTAGAAGCAAACCTGCCAGCCTCAGGGAGCCAGAAATAGGGACAAAGCCATGAATAATGGGGTGATGAAGGTCCAAAGAGAAGGACACCTGTGAAATACTGATTTAACAATGTTATAAAGTTGATGGAATGATTTGTAGTTGCATGGAGTGTCTGATGGGTACAATGTCTGAAACTGCAAGGTCAACTGTCAATAATATCTGACTTCAACCCTGAGTGACTAGCAAAACACTTTTGCTGGAAAACCACACTTGTTTGGGTAACCAACAAGATATATGAGTTATGGATGTGGACATTTTGTGATACTCTGTACAGTCGACACAGGGCTAGGAGTTTAAACATGGGAATGGACTCATTGCAGGCAGGCCTAACCCTGGAAGATGGTGACATGTCTGCACCCACAGAACCCTGGGCCACAGCCATGGGGAGTAACACACCCCTCCCTGATCACTCATTCTATGCAACATCCTGACCTCAACATGCGGCCATCCAAGCAAAATGAGGTGGGCTATATATATATATATATATATATATATATATATATATATGCAGTCAACTATTCAGGAGAGTACAATGCAAAGAACAGGTAGCTATAGGCAAATATATCTGCCCAGGACACCCTCCACATATCCTATCCCCTACAAATCTATCTGGAGTCTGTCTGTCAACCTGATCCTGTCTGACCTATATTACCCAACTATGGACTGGAAATCAGACCAGGCTAGAACATAAATGCACAGAGATTCCACCATTGTAATATATCACCAAGGTGCTGGACCATTTCCACAGCACCAACAGTCAATTGCTTGTAGGCACACCCCTCAACATGCTGGATTGTGCAAGAATGCATAGCATTTGGCCCATAAACCTTGTGTGTGCATCATCCATCCTGTATTCCTCTGGTAAATCACTGTGATCATCTGAGTAGGTATGTCACAAGGTACTGAAACAATACATGACAGTGTGAAATAGCATATATGACAGATGTTTGCTAAAACAAGCCCTGTAACCCTAACAAACCATACATTACTGTGAGAAATTGTCACAGTCATTGTTTGGCCCATTGTCCCCACAATTGGATAGGCTATCTCCAGATATCCTGCACCAACAGGTTGAGAGGTATGGCTGTAGCACAAAACAAACCAGACTGGAGTACAACAATCCCTGGAATGGAGTCCCACATGTACTATAGAAGGACACACTGGGCATGCTCATACACACAGAGAAATTTCAGTAGGATCTAGGAATGAACAGGCCTTCCCCACCCAGTGCACTTTCCATTGCCCCACCTTAGCAGTCCTGAAGATGTTTGTCACCATAGAAGTCACTTTTATTAGGCCCAGCCCCATAAGCTCTGAGGCCCATGCAATAACTCCATAACATGATAGTACAAATAACTAATTAGGTAAGAGTTCTCATCTCAATCCTGGCAAATGTAAAAGAGTGTGTGTGTGCGTGTGTGTGTGTGTGTGTGTGTGTGTGTGTGTGTGTGTGTGTGTGTGTGTGTGTGTGTGTGTGTGTGTGGTTACAACTAAAAGCTTTCAGGTCCATTCCAACCCAATACACTTCCCCTTTCCCTACTTTAGCAGTCCTGCAGATATCAGTCATCTTAGAAATGCCTTCCGTCAGGTCTCAGCCCCATAAGCTCTCTGGCACATGCGATAATTGCATAATACAATAGTATGAATTACTAGTTAGGTAGGAGTTCTAATCTCAGTCCTGGCAAATATAAAAGTGCATGTGTGTGTGCGTGTGTGTGTGTGTGTGTGTGTGTGTGTGTGTGTGTGTGTGTGTGTGTGTCGTTACAACTAAAAGCTTTTTGGTTCATTCCAACCCAGTACACATCCCCTTTCAGTACTTTAGCAGTCTTGCAGATATCAATCATCTTAGAAGTGCCTTCCAGCAGACCTTAATCCCATAAGCCCTGTGGCGCATGCGATAACTGCATGATATGATAGTACGAATAACTAGTTAGGTTGGAGTTCTAATCTCAGTCTTGGAAAATGTAAAAGTGTCTGTGAGTGTGTGTGTGGTTACGACTAAAAGCTTTTGGGTCCATTCCAACCCAATACACTTCCCATTTCCCTACTTTAGCAGTGCTGCAGATATCAGTCATCTTAGAATTGCCTTACATCATGTCCCAGCTCCACAAGCTCTGTGGCGTGTGTGATAACTACATAACACAATAGTATAAATAACTAGTTAGGTAGGAGTTCTAATCTCAATCCTGGCAAATGTAAAAGTGTATGTGTGTGACAGTTGTGTGGGCAAGTCTGAGGGAGTTGTGATTCTGTTTGTTTATAGGTGAAACTGTTTTATGCCATTCCCACCCATGACGCTTCATAGTGCCCCACCTTATCAGCCCAGATTATGTCAGTCCTTTATCAGCAACCTTAGCCAACTGTCAGCCCTGTAGGCTCAGTAGTGCATGTGATAAATGCTTAACACTATAGTACAAATGACTAGTTTGGCAGGGTTTATACTCTTGTATCTGGCAAATGTGTGGGTGGGTATGGATGTTTGTAAGTAGAAGTATTTTGATATGTTTTCCACCCACTGCCCTACTTTATCAGTCCTACTGAATTCATTCCCCATATCAGCACCTTTAGCCAACTCCCACCCCAGTAAGCTCTGTAGCGTGTGTGGGAACTGTGTAACACTATGGTACAAATCACAAGTTAAGTAGGGGTTCTATTCTCACATTTGGCAAGTTTATGTGTGCCTGCTTGTAGGACAAATTGCTTTGATAAGTTTAACACCCAGTGCACTACTTTATCAGTCCTTCTGATGTCATTCCCTTTATAGGTTCACAAGTATGTAGTAGGTAATGGCCCAGGAGCCTTAAGAAGCCTAGCACATAGAAGGGCCTGCCATTGTACCACATGATGCTACATTCCACTGTCTGTATCAAGTATAGCCACTGCAGTTATCCTTAGGTTGAACTGTCTATTACTCATCCACTCAAGATTTCTCTGGAACAGGGTCAGTTAGGTGCTCTGCATGACATGTATGGGAAGTGTATTCCAGGGCATGTGCAGTCTCTTGGTGAGGGACCTGTCCCACCAGCATGCCGTGGTGATTGTGATTCTGAGATAGAGGTCTCTACAGGGTGTGTTGTGGATGTATTTATATATATAGCATTTCTAAACCAGCTGGGTCAGACATGGCTTTGTAAGTCAAACACAGATAGCTGCTAATTAGGTGATATGACACAGAGAATAGCTTGGGTCTTCTGAGTCTGTCTGTGTAGGATTTGTGTCTAATGCCTAGGAACCCCTTTGTGAGGTGCTTCTGTGGCTTCTCCAGCTGTAGCAGGTGTCTAGTGAGATGCATGGCAAATAGACCATAATACTTGGGGAGTGGTCTAATGAGGGAATAGTAGGCAGAGATCATTACCTCTGTCTTCCTGGATGCAAAACCCTTGATAATGCAATGTGACTTATTGAAGGACTTCCTGACCACAGTGGCAATGTGGTGCTTGAAGGAAGAGTTGCTGTCAACTTGTGTCCCCAGATTTCTTATAATGCCTACAGTGTTCATTGGGCTTCCACTGATGTGGAACTTACTGGGAACTGGATGTTTTACCAAAGGGGATGATGATGCATTTTGTGGTGTTAAACTTCTGGCCATGGTTTCCACACCACTCATTGGTCTCAGTGAGGCCTTTCTCTAGGATGTCTGCAACACTTGTGGAGTTCATGATAGCTCCCAGCTTGCAGTCCTCTGTGAACTCGGTCAGCCAGAGTTCCTCTGTGTTGGGCTGAACTCCTGAGAGGTTGATGCTGTACAGGGCATTATTCATTACTAATTCCTGTGGGACTCCACTCGTAACTGCTTGCCAGTCTGACTTGGAGTTTGCCACTGTCACACTGTGTGTTCTGTGAACCAATTTGCAAACCACCCACTGATATAGAGATTGATACCTAGTTTGTTGTGCTTACCAATAATCCCTGACTGAGGAATGGTATCAGAAGCCTTGGTCAGATTGAGGTAGGCTGTATGCAGTGCCTTACTGTCATACACAGCCCTGGTGACTCACTGAAAGATGTCAACCAATTTGTGCAGGCATGATCTGCTATTCACAAAGCCAAACTGTGTGGGGTTCAGAGTTAGGAGATCACCCATATCTTGGCCAAGCAGGTCCCTGATGATGTGCCCATACCTGTGCATAGTAGACTTGTCAGGGTAAGGACCCAATAATCCCCAGGGTCTGTAGATGCTACCCCTTCATGGAGAGTGTTGACTCTAGCAGTGTGCCATTTTGGAAGGAAAAAGCCTGAGGTGAGGCTTTGACTGTCCAGGGCACACAGATGTGGTTCCAGGTCTCTTTGTATGTCATGTAGAACACAGACAAGGATATGTTGGGGTCCCATGGAAGCTGTATACTTGCCTGTGGACAATGCAGGCCTAACCTGGCCTGCAGTAATGCTGAGTGTCTGGCATTAATCTGCCATTGTGAGCATCCCCTTGGGGGGGGGTTAAAGCTGGAACTCAATGTGCTGGAAAGACTGTGGCCAATATCTGTTGTGTCAGGATAGGAATCAGCATTGTGCAGTAACTCACAGCACTTGTGGTAATTGCTATGGAGGTTGTTGATGTAACTATCAAAGGTTTTGTGAGTGTCATCAGTGTCTATTGCAAATCTGCCTTCATAGCTGCTGGTAGGTGATTCCATGATGATCTCAAGTTGTGTTTGAGGCTAATAAGAGGCTTCACTAGTCTTGGGACACCAACATTTTCTGCAACAGTGTTCTCCTTCTGTTGCACACATTAGTAATGGCAGGGGACCATCACGATGGCTTCCAGTGTTTGGAGGACAGTGTCTGTGTTCTGTTGGGTATGGCTAGTACCATGCATCCATCTACATGTTTGTGCAGTGCATATGTGTAGGATGCGACAGTCATGCAGCTATTTCCCATTGGCATGGGTGCAGTGAAGTCATCCACCCCTGTTTTTATGACTGCAATGTCAGCATTGGAGAAGTTTTGTAAGGTGGTTACCTTTGTGTGGAGTGTGGGTGGGATGTTGAGCTCCATGTTAATTACATCATGTTTGGATCTGACCAGGTAGGGATTGACAGCTGTGGTCGAGCAACAGTCCCTTATGTAAGTAATCAACACAGGTCAAGGTTGTTGCATCCTCTACTGGGGGTTAGTATGAGCCAGTACAGGGCATTGGAACTAATGAATTCCATCAAGTATTGGGCCAGTGTACTGGTGCTTGACTACTTTCCACAGGTGATGGAAGAGTAGTTGAAGTCTCCTACTATGTCAGTGTTGGGTTGGACGTTCATCTATACCAGGGTGTTGAGGAATGTGCATTGGCAGTCTAGGGACATAGCTGGGGACTGATAGCAGGCTATGATGTGGATTGCAGTATTCCCTAAAGTCAGTTTTATCAGAAGTACCTCCAATGCATTATGCTGGGATACTAGTCTGGAGGTGTGCATATCCATTATGGATATGGAGACAACACCACCTGTGGAGGTGTGGTCCATGTTTTGGTGCTGACAGCAGTGGAATGCGTCATAGCCTATTAGTGCAGGGCTGCTGTCTGCTGCTCTGAGCTAGCTCTCCGTTATAGCACAGATGTCAATTTCCTCTACTCTGAGGAGTGCTTTGAGTGACTGCATATTTACAGTTAGATGTCTGCTGTTGAGCAGCATGACCCTCAGATTGCATACATGTCTACCTGTTACAGTGATAATTTGATTTGGAACACTGACTAATAAGGTACTATAGGGGTGGCAAGACCCGTACCCTGTACCTGGAAACCCAGGACTGACAGATTTAGGACATCTCTGGCAAGGCATTGAGGTCTGTCAATCATGTTATCCCAAACAGAAAGATACTGGATCCCCTGAGAATGACACAAAACATGTAAGCCAATGTTGCAGTCAATTATCTGTTGATAGTACTGCAATATCATTCTGGATGATGGCAGTATACTGCTCAGGGCTACTGTCACACCTGCCTGGACCACATAATCTGAGTGTTCAACCATGTCTCTTGTCATGTAGCCCAGGGAGGTGTGTCTCAGGTCATTCACACCCACCTGAATGATGACAGAGTGATACTTGTAGCTGTTGTGGAATGGCCTGACTGGGTGTGTCATGCGTTGGATGCTGGCACGTGAAAGACAGTTGGCTGTTACCTTCTCCATAATCAACATAGTGAGTAGGATATCTGTGTGTAGCAGTACTGAGTCACCCATGATCACTGTATTGTGCAAGGTGGTCAGCCTTAGGAGCTTAGGTTGAGGGGCACACTGTGTAGGTGACATATGTGTCCTTTAGCATGTGCTATGTTGTGGTGTCTGAGTGAGTGTCTGTCTTACTGGTCTGTGCTGTTTGTCTAAATTTCCATTGAGTGCCTCTGTGAAGGTGGGTGTGTGCCTTTTCAGTGCATGTCAGGGCTGTCATAGTGGGTGTTGTGGTGAGCTATGTGGTCCACATGGTGTGGTGCAGGTGTTGATCTCATCCTCTTGACCAGCTAGTCCAGTCTTTGCTGGACAGTGCATAGTTCCACATTTGGTGATATATGGGTAACTCTCACTGGTCTGAGTGTTTGGAGTTTAGAAGAGAAGGTTGTCTGAATACATGAAGCAGTTGCAATAGTGCCTCAGAATGGACAAGTGCACCAGGTTAATGGGGGAAAGCACAGAAAACCACACTTTAATCATGCAAGGAGGGAGTGGTCATAAGTAGTAAATACTGGGGCTAATTCCATGATGAATGAGTACTGCTGATGGCTGCCAGGTGTGATACACTTATTGATACAATAACTTGTTGAAGTGCTAAGCTATAATGCTATCTGAAGTGCAAGACAGAAAGAACTAGCAATATGTACAGAGAAACTGAAGGCAGACTTCCTGCCACCAGTAATACCTTACCTCAGCTGTGCAGTTATCAGCACCTTTAGCCAGTTGTAAGTCCAGTAAGCTCTGTAGCATGTGCAGTAAGTGTGTACCACCATAGCATAAATAACTGCATAGGTAGGGGGTTTAATCTCAATACTGGCATGTGTGTGTGTGTGTGTGTGTGTGTGTGTGTGTGTGTGTGTGTGTGTGTGTGTGTGTGTGTGTGTGTGTGTGTGTGTGTGTGTGTGTGTGTGTGTGTGTGTGTGTGTGTGTGTGTGAGAGAGAGAGAATCATGTACTGTGTGGGCTATACCATTTTTGACTTGTGTACCACCCTTTACACTTCCCCTCACTCCAATTTAGTAGTCCTGTTGTTGTCGTTCACCTTAGAAGTACCTTTGGACGAGGTTAAATTGTATAATCTCTGTGGCACATCTGATAACTGCATAACACTATAGTAGCATTAACTACATAGGTTCATAGGTTCATAGGTGTGTACTAGGCTAATGGCCCTGGGGCCTTTACAAGCCTAGCCCATAGGAGTACCCTGTCATCATGCCACCTGACCTTAGTTTCCAGTGCCTCTGTCGAGTAAAGCCACTGTAATGATCCCTGAGGTGAATTTTCTATTTTCCATTCACTCATCACGTTTTCTCTTGAAGAGGGCCAGTGAGGTGCTCTGCTTGACATGTATGGGAAGTCTATTCCATAGCATGGACATTCTCTGGGTTATGAACCTGTCCCTCCAGCATGTTCTGTTGATTGTGATAATGAGGTTGAGGTCTGTGGAGCATGTGGTGCAGAGGGATTGGGATTTCTTTAGATGTAGCATTTCTAACAGGCTGGGTCAGATGTGGCTTTGTAAGTCAAGCAGAGATCACCCCTACGTAGGCAATATGAGACAGAATAGTTGGAATTTTTTTAGTCTGTCCATATAGCACAAATGTTTAAGGCACAGGATTCTTTTTGTGAGGTACTTTTTCAGCCTCTCCAGTTGTTGCAGGTATTTAGTGAGGTACATGTCAAATTGGGCATTGTACTCAATGATTGGCCTAATGAGGGAAGAGTAGAGGGAGACAATGACCTCTTTCTTCCTGGATTGCAAAACCCTTAGTAATGAGATGTGCCACATAGAAGGACTTTCTGACCACAGTGGCAATGTGGTGGTGAAAAGAGAGGCTGCTGTCAACCTGTGTTCCCATATCTCTTATAACGCCTTCTGTGTTCAATGAACTACCATCAATGTGGTAATTCATGGAAACTGTTGTTTCCCAAAGGGGATAACAACACATTTTTTGACATTGAGCTTGCACTTAGACTGATATTTTAGGGGCAGGGATCTCTCCCTGAGTCATAATTACCACAGAAAGATATAGCTACAAATTTGTATAGATGTTTTAATGGTAGGATAGAGAGCCCTATCATATTTCACAAATTAAGGTCTGTACCTCACAGATACAGAGTTTGATTTCTACCTTTGAGAGAAACAGGTTAGGCTTAAAATGATACAGAAGAGGAGTTAACCTACTACCCACCTATACAACTATGTATATATAGAGATGCTTTACAAGTAGTATTTAACACACTGTTACTTTTTACAGATGTACATTTCCTCAGACACAAATACATGTATTTAAAAAGATATTTTATAGGTAGGATATGGATTTCTAATACACCATCTCATGTCTAAATGGCACAGAGAGACAGAGAGGTGTGGGATTTCATTTGTACATGATAGATTCCAAAATTTTTTATGAAGTGCATTATTTTTTTCCTAACATCTCCATAGCTTATTAAATTCCTACATTGTTAATTTTTGTTGTGGAGGTGGGGCTTCTATTCACCAGATCCTCACTAAATGATAGGTTAATTATCAATGGTTAAACGTCTCTCAGATAAATACTGAAACTGGATTATGACTCATGTCTGAAATGAAGCACATTTTCATTTTAAGTAAATAGTTTTTGGTAACAATTTTAGGTCACTACTTATTATATTATAATAGCATAGGCAAGAGTTCTGATCCCAATGCTGGCAACTGTGTGTGAGAATTGGATACTATGTGGCTTATACCATTTTGATTAGTGTACCACCCATTACACTTCCCCCACCCTATTTTACTACTGCTGCTGGTGTGATTCACCTTAGAAGTACATTTGGACAAGGTGAAGGTGTATAAGCTGTGCGATGTGTCTACTAACTGTGTAATACTGTAATGCAAATAACTAGATGGCAGGAGTTCTAATCTCAATACTGGCAACTGTTTGTGGGTGTGTGTTTGTGTGAGGATCATATACTGTGAAGGTTATACCATTTTGAGTTGTGTACCACCATACTCATCCTAATTTAGTAGTCCTGTTTATTTCTTTCACCTTACAAGTACATTTGAAATTGTTTAAGCTCTATGGTGCATCTGATAACTGCGTAACACTATAGTAGACAAAATGTGTGTGTGTGTGTGTGTGTGTGTGTGTGTGTGTGTGTGTGTGTGTGTGTGTGTGTGTGTGTGTGTGTGTGTGTGTGTGTGTGTGTGTGTGTGTGTGTGTGTGTGTGTGTGTGTGTGTGTGTTTACCATACATGGCAAGTGACAACCTCCTGATGCCTTTACTTTATATAGTGTGGTAATGACATCTGCCTCACATGCAGCATGTGTAGCCATTGTACAGGCCATACCAGTCCTCTGTACAGATGTGTCTGGAACATCTAGATGTTTGGAACCTATTAGTGCTCTGTCTGCCTTAACAATGCCCATGTATGTGATATAGATGCCACATGGGCCACAGTGAGTGTACTGACACATATGGCAGCACCAGTTATCATACCTGACTGAAACAGCATACTGATACAATGTCTGCTACCATCACACTTGACCTGGCTTGTAGGTGCAATACATAAGTCCAGATGCTTGGTTTTACAAGTGAACTGTTCATGTCATGGGTCTCATTAAAGGTTGGGAAAGGTGTGGACTGACATAATGTGGTTTCAATCAGTATATATCAGAAACAAATGGCATCTTAACAGGTGTGTGTATACATTTTATATCCACTGTATAGCAGTAATGTTTCACACATGTCCCTACTGGGTCTATATCACATTGTCAAAGTATTAAAAGTTTGAATCACTAAAGTCCGAACTTTAATGATCGAACTTTAATATTACGAATGTGAAAAAAAACATTTTCAACCCCTCCAAAAATAAATAAAGGGAGTAAGTAGGGGGTCAAGCCCCCCTGCACCTCCCACACCCCACACTACTTAAATATACCAACTCCGAGATCCCGCTACAGTGTAGGAAATGGCAATCTTCCGTGTCCGCACTGTATTGCATGGAAGTGCAATCTCGGACTTGGTATATTTAAGTAGCGGGGGGTGCAGCCCCCCACATGGGGGGCTTGCCCCCCTGCTTACACCCTTTAGTTTTTGTTTTTTTAGGTTGAAAATGCTTTTAACATCAATTCAAACTTTTAATAATTCGATCACTTGTGTTCAATATTTAGTGATTCAAACTATTAAAAGTTTGATGATGTAATATAGACCCATCCCTACCTTAGACAGTCTGTCCAATACATTTTGCTGGTGTCTGTCCAGATGTCTTGCACTGACAGGTTGTGAGGTATGCTACAGGAATGTTACATTCTCTTCAGATAGGCCCCTATGGTGACCACTGTGATGCAATACAATTAACCCCACCACAAGTGAACATGCACATAAATCAATACGGCCATTAGTCATAGTTGTGTGCATGGTAACTTGCATGCCCTCCACATGCCTGGGGTATTGCCAAAGCACAACTGAACAATTCCATACTCATCAGCTTCAGGCTGCTGTCCCATATGCAGACCAAAGTGATCTATGTAGTTGTGGGAGACAAGTATTGTCAGCAGACTCACATATGCCCTTGCAAAAGGATGGATGCAGCATGTCTGCACATTTACAGTACAACATACAATACTACACAATTTACTGTCCTTCACCATATATTTACACTTCTGTGCATTAGAAATCCCCCAGTTGTACCTGGCACATGCATGTAGATACTGTACAGATACAAGTAAGTCTCATACAGTAGTCTACTGATCCCCACTGGGACCTTACCTGTAAGATCCTTGTCAATTGTGTAGGTGCTACCCACCTCCACCAAGTGGGGCTTTGCACCCAGGTGTTGTACTCTGGTGGGTGGACCAAGCTTGGCAAGGAGCTCCTCATTTGGTGTCATTGGGGGCTGCATGGCTGGTCTGCCACCTGTGGTTGTGGGGTCCTTGGCCACAGCAGCAGCTCTTTGGCAGGCATGGCGTATGAGGTTGGTGTTGTGATGCCACACCTGCTCATATGTACGTTTGTGCAGGCTCACCTAATTTACCCTGTAGACAGAGACATCCCACAGGGTGGTCCTCTCCCACAGATGTTGCTGGCTTTGGGCCAACAGTACTGTGTGGTTCTGTATTATGGCTTCCATTATCAGGTTACATTCCGCTGGTGAAAAGGTCTCTCGCCGGTGATTTGGCATTGCACCTGGTAGACACTAACAGGGAAACACATTTCAGGACCCCATACATTTGGCAACAGTATGTCCAGTACTTGCACATGTACCTTGGATACCAGTAGCCAACACTCACAACCATACCAGTAGCTAACACTCACAACCACACCATATCCTGTAATCTAGCAGCACAGTATCAGCTTGAATTGCACTCCTGGTCCTAATGAGTCACATTGCCTGCAATGAGGGCAAGTTGTTTGCATAATCCTTCATTCCTCATTCAGGTCTGTGTAAATGGATGACATTAGCCATCTTCCATGCAGATGGTGTGTGGATGGTGCTGCGGCTTGGTGTGACTACAGTGTGTAATGCAGCTGGGAGCACATGCCTGAGTTCATGTAGGATGCAGACAGGGATGACATGATGTCCCATGGATACTTACATCTGTTGCCTTTCAGTAGGCAATATGTATCTGCTCACTGGTGATGAGGGGTGTGTGGGTGCAGTACATATCAATCTATAGTGATGCTGAGCCGGGGGGATGTTTGCACTAACCCTATCTGCATCAGGTTGCCTGTAGCTATGTCGTGTGTGTATGTGATCTGACTGTCCACCATTACAGGTTGGGTTGGTATGTTGCCTCAGAGATTGCAAACATATGGTAAGATGGACTTGTGATTGTTCCTGGTGGATGTCTCTAATTTGTAATCATAGTTGGCCTTACAGTGGGCAGCCACGGTGGTGCAGTGGTTAGCACTGTCGCCTCACAGCCAGAGGTTCTACGGTTTGATCCTCAGCTGGGGTACCTTCTGTGCAGAGTCTGCATGTCCTCCCTGTGGTCACGTGCGTTTCCTCCAGGTGCTCCGGTTTCCTCCCACATCCCAAAGACATGCTATAGGTGGATTGGACACACCAAATTGGCCCTAGGTGTGAGTGTGTGTGTGTGTGTGTGTGTGTGTGTGTGTGTGTGTGTGTGTGTGTGTGTGTGTGTGTGTGTGTGTGCCTTCAGTGGAAGGTTGGGCGCCAGGCTGGCAAGTCGACACCGTAAAACTCCACTGCCAATCATGAGCAGACAAGTGATCCGCTATGGTGACCCCTAACCGGGAAAAGCCGAAAGAAGAAGAAGTTGGCCTTACAGTAATCCACCTGTGACCTTATATGCTTGTTCAGACAATGGTTGACTTGTTGCCTGGTTGGTTCCTGTCCATACTTTGCCCTGTACAGCCACTAAAGGGACCAAGTCTGTGGTTTGTGTAATGCTGCTGTCCAGCAAAGGGGATTACTGTACGTTGGTGGAGGCAGGTATGACAAGTAAAGTATTGCTGAGTCCATACAGCCATGTATGTGTTCAACTGGTTGTTTGTAGTGGGCATGGTCACAAAGTCATAACACAGTTCAACACCTCTCCAATTTAGTAATGATAATCATGCTTACTGTACTAACCATGGCTGTGTCAGGGCAATGCAACAACCAATAGCTGTAGACATATCACTGTTTTAGGGTGCACAGTAACTAAGATTACACATGTGTACAACCTGTTTAGCTGTTTTAACTGATATTTTGCATCCCATGTCTGTTTTTATGCGGTGGACATATACACCTACTCATACTGACATGTGCATAGCTAATACCTCACATACATGTCTGTTCTATGTCAGTATGCCACACTAAATTCACACTCCTGCTGCACAGTCATCCCTCTCAACCTGTTACAGTAGGATCTTTGTAGGATGCCATGCCTACATGGGTGCAATGGGACAAAATCAGTGACAGTGTGTCAATATTGCTGTAACATACTTGAGTCATTCAGTAGCACAGCAGCCTTTGCACTGACAGGCATCCCCTGGAGGCTGTCCAACAGTCATATGGCAGGAAGAGAGGGAAAAGGCTAGGAGGGTGGTATTGTCAGTAAGAATTGTTAATGTTGGCAGTATGAGTGGTATAGGGACCAGGCTAGCTGATATGATGGCCAGGGTATGGTTGACATTTTGTGTGTGCAAGAGACCACATGGTAGGGGATTATGGCTGGGTGTATGGTAGGCAGGTCACAATTGTGCTATCAAGGTGTGGACTGGAGGTGGAAGGGGTAGGGCTTCTGTTGAAGGAACAGCATGCCAATAGTGTTTTTGAAGGAAGACATAAGTGTCTGATAGAGTGTTTCTGAAACTGTAAGCTGATGGTGTAATGATGACTACTGTTAGTGCATATGCTATGCAAGTTAGTTGTGTGATGGATGATTAAGAGAAATGTGACATCAGTTGGATGATGTGGTGATGACTGTTCACAAGGGTGACAGACTGGTCATTGCAGAAGATGTCAATGGTCATGTTGAGATGGGAACAGAGGGGATGGGGAATTGATGGGTATGTATGGTGTTAAAAGTAGTGGAGATGGTGAGATGGTGGTGTATTTTGCAAAAAGGATGGACATGGCTGTGGTGAATATGCACTATGACATGAGGGAGGAGCATGGGTGACATACAAGAATGGAGTAAGATGCACACAGGTGGAATATATATCCAATTTAGGAGGGCCAATTTGAAGGAGATTGGAGACTGGTGACAGGGGAAAGTGTATTTAAGCAGCAAGGAATGTTGGTATGTGAGAAGATGTTGGTGAGTGAGATGAGGAGGAGTGTGGGGGCTGCACCAAGGATCAAATTGTGTGAACTGAAAAAGTGTGCTTGTGAGGTGGAGTTCAGGGAAGAGTTGAGACAGGCACTGGGTGGCAGTGACAATCTAACAAATATCTGGTTAAGTACAGCAGAGCTGGTAAGGGAGATAGCTAGACAGGTGCTTCAAATGACATGTGGATGGACACCTGTTGGTGGACTGAGGAAGTACTAGACAGTATACAGAGACAGAGGTTGGGGAAGAAGGAGTGGGATTGTCGGAGAGATGAGGAAAGTAGGCAGGAGTATGAGGAGATGGGGTCTATATTATAAACCTGAAAACCTTTTTGAGTGAATATGACAACAGCGACACATATAGCCCAAACTGCAAATATGCCGAACCCCCTAAACCGAGAATTTTAAATCTTGAATCATCATAGTCAGCCAACCCCACTACCCACTACATACTACCTACCCAAACATAATAAATAAACCACATATATACACTAACCAAACCCTACTTCTAACCCTACACTAAACCTTACATACATTACCAATCTATGCACTTACCTTAACCCGCATCCTAACCCTAAGTTCCGTAACTATCGCACATTTACCTTACGGAGCTATACCGCAGACGGGCCAACCATGACAAATCGACATTTTGAATTTCACGGTTTGGGACGTTCACCATTTCCGTAGTTCACACAATATGTGCCACTCTTTTCCGACTCACTTAAATGGATCTTCGGGCTTCTAATATAGACTGGAGGAGATGATGTGCATGGTGAAGAGAGAGGTGGCAAAAGCTGAGGATGGGCATATGAAGAGTTCAATGACAGGTTGGACACTATGTAGGTATGAAAGTAATTGTACCAAATGGCTGGACAGATGCACTGAGCTAGGAAAGATGTGCAGCAGATAAGGGTGATAAATGATGATGAGGTATATGTACTCAAAAGTGAGGAGAGTGTGTTGAGCACATGGACAGTGTACTTTGAGAGGCTGATGAATGAAAAGAATGAGACAGAAAAGGTTGGATGATGTGAGTGTGGTGAATCAGGAAGTGCAATGGCTTAACAAGGAGGATGTAAGGATAGCTATAAAGAGGATGAATACTGGCAAGCCTATTGGTCCACATTACACACCTGTGGAAGCATGGGGTTGTTTAGGGGAAATGGCAATGGTGTATTAGGCAGATAGTTTACTGATATCTTGGGAAGTGTGAAATTGCATGACGAGTGGAGAGAAAGTGCTTGGGTACAGTGTTAAGAATGAGGTTGATGTGCAGAGCTGTGATATCTACAGAGGGATAACATTGACCAGTGACAGCATGAAGTTATGGGTAAGAGTAGTGGAAGCTAGGTTACGCAGAGAGGTGAAGAGTACTGGTCAGCAGTATGGTGTCATTTGTGGAAAGGGCACTACCAATGTGATGTTTGCTGTGAGACTGTTACTGCTGGAATACAGAGAAGGTCAGGAGTTGCTCTGTATCTCTCTGGACATACGGAAAGCATATGACAGGGTGCCTAGAGAGGAGGTTTGGTATTGTATGATGAAGGCATGAGTGGAAGAGATATATGTAAGAGTGGTACGGGATATCTACAAGGGTGGTATGACAGCATTGAGGTCTGCATTGGGATTGACAGCTGTGTTTAAGGTGGAGGTGGGTTGACATCAGGGATTAGCTGTGAGCCCTTTCTGATTTTCAATGGTGATGGACAGATTGACAGACAAGATCATACCGGACTCCCCGTTGACTATGTTGTTTGCAGATAACATTGTGATCTGTACTGAGAGTAGGGAACAGCTTTTGGAGACCCAGGAGAGGTGGACATATGCTCTAGGGAGGCAAGGAATGAAAGTCAGCAGCACTAGGACAGAATATTTGTGTGTGAATGAGAGGGAAGATAGTGGAATGTTGAGGATGCATGGAGTACAGTTGGCAAAGGTGGATGTGTTCAAATGATTGGGATCAACATTTCAGAGTAATCAAGACTATGACGGACAGGCATATAAGAGGGTACAGACAGGATGGAGAGGGTGGAGAAGAGTGTCAGGAGTGATATGTGACAGATGAGTACTAGTAAACATGCTATGTAAGCTCTACAAGAGGGTAGTGGGACCACCTATGTTATATGGGTTGGAGACAGTGGCACTGACAAAAAGGCAGGGGTCAGAGCTGCACATGGCAGAGTTACAGATGTTATGTTTTGCACTGAGTGTGACATGGGTGCACAGGTTTAGCAATGTGTATATGACAGGCTCAGACCATGTTGGATGGATATGAGACAGCGTTGGAGAGGCAGCATTACATCAGTTTGGACATGTGCTGAGGAGAGGTGCTGAGTATATCGTGAAAAGGATGGTAAGGATGTAGCTGCCAGGTAAGAGGAAGAGAGGAAGGCCTCAGAAAAGGTTTCTGGATGTGGTGAGAGAGGACATGCAGATGGTTGGTGTGAGAGAGCAAGATTCAGAGGACAGGCGGAAATGGCAACAGATGATCCACTGTGGCAATCCTGAATGGGAAAAGCCAGTGGACAATTAAGGAGGATGTTATAATGTCAGTCTTCACATATTTGGCAAGGATTTGACTGACATGACACAACTCTATGGGTAAATGACTACAAGTATGAGGCACACATATAGTCAGTGTGCAAAACACTGGACAGCTGAATGGTATGAGCTCAGTATATAACATGCAGTTCAACACACACATCTGCAGCAGTACTTTACTCTGCACATGATCTGTATAGTTGTCTTATTTTTACAAGACAAAATGTGTATCATAGTTATATGCACAGGTAACATATGGATATGTACAATATCCCAGTAGCTGGCCTAATCACTACAGACAGAGCCACATGCTATGCCCATTAGTGCTGTTCAGCAGTACATCAGTACAGCAGGTTTTGTTGAGGCATATGCTTTCAAACCCCTATTTTCCATTATTACAGACCACCTACTGCATTCAATTACATGCTTACTTGTTTCATATACCTTTTTTTCTGGATATGTCACAGATATATCCTTTCTTATTTTCTTCTCACACTACTTTAGCTTTACACTGATGGACTGTCTATGACAGAGGTGGTTTGGATAGATGGCAGCTTGTCTTTTGTAGGTAATGCTCATGACCATGTGATGGCCTGAGCACCAATTGGTGCTCCCCAGTTGCTAATTGTATGCAGAGCAGTTGTGTAGTTATCCCAATAGCCAATGTCATGGCAACACACTACTATAATTGAGTACTCCATGTGGGCGTTGGCCCTTTCCCTTAACTGTGAGGAAGCGATCCTGGAGGTGTGTGAGCTAATACTTCTTAGAACAAGACCTATGGAGACAAGCCTGTCTGAACATGCTACTTCTCCATGGGTTTCAGTCTGACAAAGTTCTATGTCAGCATAGCTCTCAACTGTAGGGCTATCCAAATAATGGCCAGAAATTTGCCTGTTATGCTTGGTCTGTTCCCCAGACAGGTGTTGTCCTTGGCAAATCAGTAGCATACTCTGGTGATTGCAATCAGTATATGCTAACATCCATTTGTGTTTCAGGCATTATATCCATCAAAAAAGTTATATTACAATAAACCCTGTAACACCAGCAATTTTCTGTGTATAACAGCAATATTTGGAGTATGGCCATGTTTTGGGACCTCAGTATCACATTATGTCAAGCTTGGTACCGATGCCATACAGTAGGAGGTTGAAAGGTAGTGTCTACCATTATTATGTTTTGTCATTCTTGCTGAGGGGAAAGGGTGGACAACATGTGGGACTCTGTACATTCAAGAGGTTGGTGTATGGAGAATCATCTTAGATGCCCTTGTAACATATTTTATGTGGGGGAGAGTAACAAATGTTTTAAAACTAGGCTGTTTGAACATGTGACAGATACTACTGATGAGGAAGAAGATAATTCTATAGCTGCACATTTCAATAATTCCCACCATGGGGTAGTAGTCCTGAAAGAAGAATTGTTATGTACAGAATCGGTTTAAATTCTTAAATGTGTTACTTTATCCCCTAAGGGGTTGAATGCGCAATGTAATTGGAGGCTGTATATACATGTAATTAAGTGTAGTAGGTTAAAAGGTACTGCTTTGGAAAAAGCATGTTTCTCAGTTTGGTCATACAGTCATAAAAGAACAATTGTTATGTACAGATTCAACGTATGTTTTTAAATGTGATACTTTACCCCCTCGGGGTTGACTGAAGATTGCAATTGGAAGCTGTGTATTTAAATGTACTTATATGTTAACTGCTTCTTCTAATTAAGGTAAGTACTGCTTGTAATGTGTTACTCCTTGAAGGCGCTGTCAAAGACATCAGAGTAAAATGAACTTGTGTGAATAACTGGCTGTTTGTAGTTTTGTTTACTATCTTCACTCGTAGTTGTGTTGCTAAGAGGTCACTGTATATGTCTGGCCATTGTGTATGGCTTATCATTGTTTTGTAGCAGCATACTGTTCACTTATTATTTGGACTGGGGGACAGGTGTGAGTATCATGTGTCCTTTCATATCCAACTGTGCATGCTACCCCAGTTATGGGTGGTCTATCAGCAGCATATGTTTGTATGGGCATTTAAAGACATGTATGCATATCTATCTATCTATCTGTATATATATATATATATATATATATATATATATATATATATATATATATATTTATATTATTTTTTATAATACATGTATATATATATATATATATATATATATATATATATATATATATATATATACACACACACACACACACACACACACACACACACACGCACACACACACACACATCAGTATTTCTTGGTAATATATCAGTATATTGTTATACATATATATATATATATATATATATATATATATATATATATATATATTTATATATATGTATCCCCACACATATCTATCTCTCTATATAGGTAAATATTTTTTTCATATATATATTTGTAGATAACAATCATTCCTGATTGTACAGTGTGTCTTTCCAATTGTAAACTGACTGTACTGCATGATATGCTGTAAAAAACATCTTAACACCTAACAGCTAAGATGGCCTAGTGGTAAACTACTGTGACTATGGTGTATAGCATCCTGGGCTCAAGACTGAGCAGTGCTGATTATTTTGTTGCTGCGAAGAAGAAGGGCTGCTGGATACAGAGTAATTAAGGCACTTTTAAGCAGTTGTAAGCAGGTTTGTGTGGGCTTGCACTGAGCTAAGAAGCACTAAGACACAGTTAAGCCGATAGGCGCTTAAACTGTGTAGGCTTCGCTTACTGACGCTTACCAGTGCTCAAATATGCTTAGCAGAGCTAACTATTGGCTATCATTCAAATGTAAGCAATGTGTACACCTGCTAAGCATAGCTCAGCCATGATGTTAGATGTTAGATGTAAGTGTTATGGCTCCTTTTTTATCTGACTGTGCATGCTGCTCCAGTGTCTGCTGGTCTGTTGGCTGTATGCCTTTGTAACAGCAGCCTGATACGTGTCCTGTACCATGGTCAGGACTCAGACTACACTGAGAAGTGGACCACTATATGTAGGCATAGTGTGTGACTGGTAACTATTATGTATTTCTTAGTACAGTCCATATACTCTGATGTTCACCTGATCTACCGGTATGTGACTGTGACTGTGGTGGAACTGGTTGTGGGTATGCACTTTCACACTGGTGTCTGTTTTTTGTTGTTGTAACATCCCTGTAGTGCCTGACATCGCAAAGGGGGATGACAGCACATTCACTGACATTGAGCTTCAGGCCATGGCTCTGACACCAGTTATTAAACTCAGTGATGCCTTTCTGTAGGATGTCAACATCACTTGGGTAGTTAATAGCTCCCAACTTACAATTGTCTGCAAACATTGTCAGTTAGAGTCCCTTCATGTTGGCATGGACTTCAGAGATGTTGATACCAAACAGGAGAGGACCCACGACCGCACGTGATTGGTCAGCAGTCTGACTTGGGCACAGCTACTGTCAAACTGTGGGTTCTATCTGTGAGACAGCTTGCAACCCACCTACTATTATACTGGTTGATGTGTAGCTTAGTGAGTTTATCCATAAACCCTTTGTGGGGAATGTTATCAAAGGGCTTGGCCAGATTGAGGTAGGCTGTATGAACCAGCTTGCCTTCATTCACAGCTCTGGTGCGTTACTGAAAGAAATCAACCAGGTTGATTGAACATGCATAATCTACCCTTCACAAAAGCAGTGTGGGATCCTGAGTCTGGAGATTCTCATATCCCTGTTTCTTAGGT
Organism: Protopterus annectens; assembly: GCF_019279795.1. Taxonomy (NCBI): domain Eukaryota; kingdom Metazoa; phylum Chordata; order Ceratodontiformes; family Protopteridae; genus Protopterus; species Protopterus annectens. The sequence goes on along the minus strand of NC_056730.1, from coordinate 171,174,449 downwards.
CCATGATGATGCATTCCATAGCTTTGCATGTCAGCCTTGTCAGGCTTATGGTGCGATACTTCCCATGGTCTGCAGCCACTCCTCCTGTGTAGAGAGGGATAACTGTAGCAGTGCACCAGTCAGTAGGGACAAAGCCTGATGTGAGGCAGTGATTGAACATGGCACACAGGTGAGGTGACAGTTCACTCTGTAGATCATGCAGATGACAGCCAGGGATATTGCCAGGTCCAGTAGAAGCTGTATTCTTGATCTTGGAGAGTGGTGTATTAACCACAGCAGCAGTACTACTGGGTGCCTGGCAGTGTACCGGTATTGTGACTGGTCCTTTGGGGGTGGGGAGAGGAGTAAAGTTGCCACTGAACCTGTGTTGCCAGTATATTGGCAATATCTGTAGCCTCAGTATAGCAGTTAACATTGTGCAGCAGCTCAGACTACATGTTGGCATTGCCGTGGAGATTTTGTACATAACTGCAGGAGGCCTTGTGGATGTCTTTGTGGTGTGCTGCAATTCTGTTTTCACAGCTAGATTTTGAGTATTTCATAAGGAATCTCATCTTTTTGTTGGGGCTGATAAGAGTTTTTTTCCAGTCTTGGGACTTCACCTTATTCTATATCAGTTTCCTCCTTCTGTTGTAGAGTTTTTTGAGCAGGGGACCACCAGATTGGCTTCCCTTTGCTGGAGGGAAGTGTCTTGTTTCTGTTGTGTATGGTTAAATGCATGCATTTGTGTGCATGTTTGTACTGCATTGGTGTGTGCTAGGAGGTCATGCAACTAGTCTCCATTTGCATGGGTGCTGTGAAGTTAGCCACCTCTGATCTTTGGAGGCCAAAGTTAGCTTTGGAATGTTTTTTCATGGTGGTTACCTTTGCAGGGGGGTGGAAGGAATGTGGATTTTTAAGGTGATGACACTGTGGTCAGATCGAACCATGGCATAGAGCAAATGTCACCCATGTTAGTACTGACTAAGTCAATGATGTTGCTACCAGTACTGGGTGTGGAAACGAGCTAGTCCAGACCATTGGAATGGATGCATTTCAGGCAACATTGGGCAAGTGCAGTGATACATGGGAAGCTTTCACAGTTAATGGAGGGGTGGTTGAGGTCAACCAGTATCATAGTGTTAGGTTGGAAAATAATATTCTCCAAGGCATTTAGGAAAGTGGGGTTTTAATCTTGGAACATGGTAGAGGACCTATAGCAGGCTACAACTTGAATTGCTGCCTTACACTATGTTAGCTACACCTGCAGCATCTGTGATGCATTATGTTATGCTACCAGTGTGGACATGTGTGCATCCTTTATGAAGAAGGAGTGTTTTGAGTGACCGCTTTTTGAGATTTGAACTTCTAGTGTGGAGCAGCATGACCCTCAGATTGCATTTGCTTGTAGCTGTTATATATTTAAGTATATTTATGTATACATGTGAGTGTGTGTGTGTGTATATATATATATATATATATATATATATATATATATATATATATATATATATATATATATATATATACCTCAACCCATGGTAATACATTCCGAGATTGATATTTCGACTTCAACATTCGATATATCCGACCTTCCGATGTCGACCATCCGACGTATGGAGTGGGGGCAACGACCTTTTGATAGTAAACCTATATATATATATATATATATATATATATATATATATATATATATATATATATATTTTTTTTTTTTTTTTTTGATATACGTGTATGTATTTATATACATTTATATATATATATATATATATATATGTGTGTGTGTGTGTGTGTGTGTGTGTATATATATATATATATATATATATATACAGATATATTTAATCTATATTTGCCCACATATATGCATCACCATACATAAATACATGTATATATAAAAAACCTGACTGATTCTGCAGAATCTTTTCCCTACTGTTGAATGACTATACTGACTGTTATGTTTGGAAAAGCATCTGTACTTTTTTAGAGCTCACATGGTGTAGAGGTATATTGCTCTGACTATGACATGCAGGACTGTTACTTTTGTTGCAAGGAAGAACAGTTGCTGCTGGGGACAGAGGGATAAGGGCAATATTTCAAGGATGTCCCTATTTTGGGCCCCTTATCCAGCATGTTGACATCCTTTGGACAGATTTGTTACAGAAAGAGGTTTGGGGTATGGATCTGATGTGCAACTCCAATATATATATATATATATATATATATATATATATATATATATATATATATAAACATACATATATATATATATATATATATATATATATATATATATATATATATGTGCAGACTATATATATATCGATATGTCTATATATATATATGTATATATCTATATATATATTTTTATTTATATAGATATAGCTGTATGTATTGATTTACTTTTTTATCTATACATGTATTTGTAAATGTATATATTTCATATGTATATCTCTCTCTATATATGTATTTATTTGTCCATATGTATACGTGTCTCCATACACATATACATTTGTATACATATATATACAAAACTTGACTAATTCTACATAATCCTTTCCCTACTGTTGAATAACTCTACTGAATGATATGTTTGAAAAACATCACACATATCAATAGCTCAAATAGCTTAGCAGTAGATTGCTGTATCTATGGTGTGCAGGGTCCTGGGTTCAAGTCATGGAACTGCTGATTATTTTGTTGCTGGGCACAAGGACTGCTGGATACAGAGTGATTAAGGCACTTTTAAGCAGTTGTAAGAGGGTTTTCATGAGTTTGCATGGAGCTAAGGAACGCTAAGCGATGCTTATGTCCTCTTACATCAGCTTAAACCTGCGCTAATTTTAAATAAAGAAAAGAAAAAAAGGAGACAAGAAAGTGGTGAAATGGGTGCAAGCAGGGGGTACAACAAGATGAGAGACAGTGAGGGATGTTTAGGATGGGTGTAGGAAAGGCCCATAACTCTGCATTTCTTCAACAGCAACAGCTGATATGACTGTGGGCAATTTTGAATTTAGAGCCTCACACCCCACAAATACATAAGACTGGATACTTACAAACTTCTGGTATGTCCTCCACTCATTCCTCTTGGATCCACTGGGCCAAGAGCTCACCCCTCCTATGCTTTAGGACCTCATAGTGATGACGCACCTGCTCACCAGTTTGGAATATGGCAGTGGCACTGGTGAGATCATGTGCCAGATGGTCCCAGGCCTCAGCTTTGTACTGGGAGTCCTGGTACTGGCCCTGCAGCAGTCTAGCTTCGTGGTCTTTGATAAGAAGTCAAACCATGACCCTGGACTCCTGGATGCCGCAGTGTTGAGCTCAAAAGCGAACACCCTCTCCTACACCTGACATTGTTGTCTGCTCTGATCAGACTCAAAGACATATGGCTGTATTCCCACCTGTGCAGTTTAAATAAGGCCATTTTCCCACACTTTTCTGTGATTGGTCGATTTTCAAATATGCTAAGCTATGCTTAGCTCTGCACAAATCTGCTTAGCAAGGCTTAAACCAGCCAAGCAAAGCTTACAGTTGCTAATGATTGCTTATATGTTCATGCTTAAGCAACCCTTAGCTTGTTTCAGCAGAGCTGTGCAGGCTTAACTGGCTGCAAATAATTATTTAAAAAAAAACTAGAAGAAGTTTTTTACATTTCCCTATGGCATTTTCCCAGCCCTACACTACCATACATGAGGCATATGGCTTGCAAATATCATTCCAATTCATAAAAAATAATTTACAACTGCTTCCACAGATAAAAGACATTAGCCAGAGGTAGGATGTGAACCATGCACAACTTACACATTAAGTCAGTGCTTTAACCACTATGCTACATCAGCAACAAGGAGTTCTCCTTCAGAATTCTATTTCACTCTCAAACAGCATTTAAGCTAGGCTGAGCAAAGCACTGTGGTGCACAAACCCACTGCGCTTTGCTTAAACTTTCTTTTTTATTGTAAAAAAAATAAAATAAAAGGAAATATTAAATTATTACATATATTTATCAGGAGGTTGCAGGTATGTGGGGCAGGGATCTGGCCATTCCAGGGACAGTCATGTACTACGTGGGCTACTTCTTAGGGATTGTGTGCTTTTATTTATTTTTTCTTATTTCAGTGTCTGCAGACACTGACATGCTAGTTTTACATCTCAGTGTCCACGGACATTAAAATAATGCATAATATTAGAGTCAGGCTCTAATATTATGCTACCTCCTTGTTTGAAAGTGCCATACGGCACTTTCAGAGTGCAGGGGGGTGTGTTTAAGTGTCTGTGCAGGACTTATACACACACCCTGTACTTATACATGGATCGTGTAGGTGTAGGAATACAACAGTGCACCCTCATTAATATGTAGGGGATGCTGCTGCTGTATTTCTACAAGGAACAGTCCGTGCAAGAATAGACTATTATTGCACAAACTGTTCATGAATCCCAGAGATAGATATTACTTCTATGTCTGTGTATATATATAAATACACACAAGCCAACAAGGCAATTGTGAGTTCTGTCCCCGGCAATACCTATTGGTAGAAGACACTATTCATATTAGAACCACCTTAGAGAAAGGAAAAGGTTATGCAGATTAATAAGACAAATAATAAATAGAAAATGCTACAATTTAACGTTCTATCTATTAAAACAATAGATGTAAATATATGTAAGGTATTGTCTGTTATTGTTAGGTGTTCAGTTTAAAACTGAGTCTTTATGTAGAATCCTTAAGAACTGCTAATGGATATAAACACTTTGAAACTGCCCAATCGATACTTACATATGTGTAATATACTTTCAAGTAATGCTCACCATCTGAAGTAATACATTTTTTACCTTCCATACAGAAGAAAAATCACATAATTGTGTTAAGAAATAAAGGAAATGAGTTTTGGGAATATTGTCTCTTAAAACATATTCTACCAAATTCACAAGTTAGGGCATACCGTTTCCAGTAAAAACACAAGACCTATATCACAACCTGGAAATAAAGCAAGTCAAAGCAAAGATTGTAACTATAAACTAGTATTGTTATTAGTTTCAATACCTGTGGAAACTTGTAGAGTCCAAGAATTCTAGCAACTGCCAAAGATGGTCCTGAAAATAAATCTCCGATCATGCCCACTATCTTTGGTTGGTTTTGGCAATTGTAATTTGGAACCAACCTTTGTGGTCCAGAAAGCAGCTGCAGTGTACCCTCAGTGGCAACTGCATCTGAGGTACAAGTGTCATGAACCTTAAAACCAAGCGTGACATTTGTTAAGATATCATCCCTAGCATTAATCTCTTGAATTCCAAAGATCAAAGCCAAGATGTCCTGGTAGGCCATAATATTAAAACTGCATGTAAAATGATAAATAATACAGAAGTAACTGTTAAATCAATTTCTGTGCGACATATATTACATTAAATATCTATGTAAGTAAATATGCTACAATTTGCAAGACTGTATGGAGCAATGTATCTCAGATGTCACACATGCAACCACATGAACATATTCAACACCACAACAAACACTACAACAAGACACAAGAAGTTATTAAAAGATTGTGTCACCGTTTCTATCTAAACATCATTTAAAGATTATTGGAATACCTCATTAACAGAAATGACTTACTGAGGTCTGAAATTATTTCAACACAGGGTGCCCTTAACATAATACAAATAAGTCAGAGTGCCCTTAATATAATATGAACCATAAGTTTAAATGCATTTACATTTAACATTTATATTGACATTGTATGTAATGGTTAGGGGCTGAGAGATGAAGTGTTAAGTACTAGCCCTGCAGTGATCCACTTACTTGTATTTTAACCAAACAACTCACTGTTCATGTATCAACACTTTTCATTTCTTTCTTTTTTTTTAAGATAACTAATAACCCATTTCTTTTTCATTGTTTATATCCAATGACCATTATTTATTGACTTGATTTCAGTGAGGGACAGTTCGTATAAACCCTATACTCAGTGAAAAAATATTATCTATACCTTTTTATCCAAACCTCTTACGCTGCACATTATTTTTTTCCATACTTTAAGCTGAAAACTCATTCATCCAAATTTAATAAAACCTACATGGTAGCACAAAGTTTTAAATTCAGTAAGCACCTTGTAGATGCGCACAGCACCGTGCAAACAAGGTAAACACTGTGGCATGCTAATTACAACAAAAGCAGCTGAATCCCATGCTAATCAACCAATCCAACATGGTGCAGCTATTCAACAAGCTATAAAACAATCATGTAGAGGTCAGTACTGGTTTTCCCTGTGAATTCCAAAAGCTATTGGAATACAGTCACATAAAGGAGTCTAAACAGAAAGAATGTTAGGGACTGTTGTTGCTTTAATTCACTTGTATGTGCAACAGACTGAAGCTAATGCTGCTGGTGCTAATAGGCCTAGGCCATGAAGGAGAAGAGTTTTCAGCCCCCATTTAGCTTTTCACAACCTACATAATGTGGAAATTGTTGAGTGCTACAGGGTGGATAGGGACGCACTACAGGAACTCTTCAACCTCTGTCATCCTCAACTCAGAGTCAAGACCAGCTGAGGGGAACCAATCCAAGTAGAGCAAAAGTATGTGCAGCACTTATAATCTTAGCTACCAACAGGGAACATGCTGGGGGTGTCATAGGCATCAGTATCCTGTTTTGTCTAGAAATTCCTGAATGCTATGCTTCAACATGCCAGTGAACACATATATTTTTCCTGGTCACCTGAGGAGAGGGTCAGAAATATGCCAGAGTTCTACTTGTAGCACACTACCCTGAAGTACTGGGTGCCATAGATTGCACACATATAGAAATTAAGGAATCACCCAGGTAACATATTAGGATCAATATAAACAGAAAGGGCTACCACTCTATTAACTGCCAAGTTGTATGTAATGCCAAGGAAATCATCTTGATCATGTGTGCTGCCAACCGTGGCAGTTATCATGACTCAGATATCTGGCACATCTCCCAACTGTACCAGATGTTCGCTGGGGGGGATATCCCACATGTCATTTACTGGGGGACGCAGGTGCACTGGAATTGTGGGTGATGACACCCATCAGAAACACACACACACACACACACACACACACACACACACACACACACACACACACACACACACACACACACACACACACACACACACACACACACACACATACACCATAATGAAACACACCCTCAAACCAGGAAACATCATAGAACATGTGTTTGGGTTGCTCAAGTCATGGCTCTGGTGCCTAGATACATCTGGCAAAGCCCTGCAGTACAATCCATGAACATGTACTGAAATATTCACAGTATGTGCCATGCTATACAACATCATTCTGAGTAAACTGCTTCAGCAGGATCAGCAAGGGGAAGCAGCACATATCCTACTATCAATGCCAAGGTTACCACAGCCACAGGCAGATGAGTCAGTGGGGGAACCACCAGCTGCTATGGCTGTAGACAAATATTGGCATGCTCAATATGCCCTTGCATTGGCTAAGAGACAACACATAGCAGACTCACTCACCACCTAGGAGCCTAAACCCTTCCTCTTATGCACATACATATAGTAACATCGATGCCAGGCAACTCTCACAAACTTTACCTCCCCATATATTGGCTGTGTACTGCTTGGATCAGACAGAGTCAGCCCTGAACTTAACTATGGCAACTGCTTCATTTATAAGCCCCCGGATTCAGTAAACTTCCATGCAGGAATAGTTTATTCCTCTACAGAAGGGACCATTCCCATGCAGCATGGCAGTGCACCATGCATATTCATGAAAGCATGTTGCCGTGCTGTAAAATGGACATGGTTCTGTGTACGAGTGCAGGGGGTGTGTCTGAGAGCAGTGCTCTCACAATACACATGCCCCCTGCACACCAGAATTGCCGTACAGCAATTTAAATAGAGCGAGAATGCTCGTAACACCTCCAACCCATTAGGGTAAGAAATCTGGACAAAGCCATAAAGGACAATTGTCCCTACAAAGCCAGAAAGTTGATAGAATAACAGGTTTAGCATTAGCATGAATTCTCAGCAGGTATGAAGTACACAACTCACACCTCCCAACCCATCACAGTAAGAAATCTGGACAAAGCCATAAGGGACAATTGTCCCAATAAACCCAGAAAGTTGATAGAATAATAGATTTGACATTAGCATGGATATTCTGAAGGGTATGAAGTAAAAAACACAACAAATAATTATTTTTTTCACATCTGCAATAAAGTTTAAGCGTAGCTGCGCAGGTGTGCCTGTTGCTTAGCTATGCTTAGCCCAGCTGAAATGGCATGATAAGTTAAAATGCAATAAACATCCAGCATAAGCATAAGTGCAACTGTGTAGCAGTTAGAGAGTATGTTTCACATGTAGTCATTCACAGTTCAAGTGTTAACAAAGCCACTTCCATTTTGTATGTGTAAACATTACAATTGTAATTTATTTGCATATTTATATAGGAAGCAACTTATATTTCTCAACCATAGTAGTGTATTAGGCCCAGATGTGAGGTGTCAGTGTAATAAAGTAGTGAAAACCCTATATAGACACAAGTGGCCCATACAGTGTATAGTCACACAAAAATAAATGTAATTACAGCACATTGGGAGATGTCAAGAAAGATAAATAAGTCTATATTATGTAATGATCCCATACAGGTGGTAGTCCAATAAAATAAAACATAAGCAATGCTATGCATTGCACAGCTATGCTGCCCGGGTGTAAGCATTGTGTACATATGAATACTAAGCAATGAGTAGCCCAGCTAAGTGGAATTGCCCATCGTTAAGCAATGCTGAACCTGCCCCTTTAAGCACTGCCAACCATAGCTAAGCAGGTTTGTCCATAGCTTAGCTTAGCTCAGCATTTTCAAAACCATCCAATCATGGCAAAGGGCAGGAAATTGGCCGTATTTAAATCCTGCAAGTGGGAATACAGCTCATAACTGGTTGTGTCTCTCCACTGTAGGCTGTATGGCAGGTATTGGAGAGGGCATGGGTTTTTGGGCAAAGCACTGGGGCATACAGGAGTCCAAGGTCATGGTAGTACTCCTGGTAAAAAACATGATGTGAGACTGCTGCAAGACCAGTACCAGGACTCCCAATATAAAGCAGAAGCCTGGTAAAGTCTCACCTGTGATCTCACCAGTGCCACTGGTATCCCTTGGACTGGTGAGCAGGTTCGGCACCACTATGCCAACTTGAAACAGAAGAAGAGGGAGCTCTTGGAGCAGTGGGTCCAAGAAGCATGACAGAGGGGTGAAGTCCCCGCAGTGTGTAAGTATTCATAGCAATAACTGTTTACCAAAGTCCAGCCTGTGTATGTGATGAATAGGTATGCATAAAGGTTTCTCTATTTTCATTACAGCTCCAGCTGAACAGGCTGCGAATCAGGAAGCCAATGCCAGTAGGTTGCAAAGTCTGCATCGTGAGGCTGGTGAGTAACAATCCAGCTTATAGTACTCATAACAAATAAATATAAAGGAGTAGAATGTCACCTGGCAGTATAAAAAATGTGTATGGTTTGTACTGAATAAACCATACGATATGAGAGTAATAGTCCTATATAGGTCATATTTAAATAAAACTGTAACTGCCTGGCAATAAAGTTCTGACTCCTGGACTGGTTGTGTTTACTCTGATATTGTATGGCATGACATGTTACATTCACCAAGATCTGATATCTGAATAGAAATGTTGTGTTAACCACTGTTTCCCACACTGTGCTGCATAAAACATATGTCTAGGAATGTCTGTAAAACAATGTTGTAATTACAAGGTCAGATTGTATAACCAAGAAAGACTTAGAAAACATGGAAAAAAGAAAAATCAGTTTCTTAATAGCTCACTATAATGAAACACAAATTGTTGTATTTTTAGCAGACGTAGCCATGGTTCAAATCCCAGGAGTGGTAGTAAGCTGTGTGCATTATTTTACCTAGGATTTTGGGAATATGCGTAGAAACAGTCAGGTAGTGTTAACATTCTCCCCACAGGTCTTCCAGGTAAGACAACTGTTACTGCCTGGCAATAAAGTTCTAAATCCTGGACTGGTTGTGTTTACTCTGGTATTGTATGGCATGACATGTTGCATTCACCACAATCTGATATCTGAATAGTAATGTTGTGTTAACCACTGTTTCCCACACTGTGCTACATAAAAATATGCCTAGGAATGTCTGTATAAGAATGTTGTAATT
>NC_056730.1:171086785-171159285 GCF_019279795.1 Protopterus annectens | reverse complement strand
GCCTCACTGAGACAGATGCCTGGTGTCAGAGGTATGGCCTCAGGCTCAATGCCACAAATTGCATTGTCATCCCTTTTGGTTAAAGCTCTGTACCCATGAACTACCACATAAAAAGCAGTCTACTTAATGCTGAATGTGTGATTAGAGACCTTGGGACCTAGGTGGACAGTAGTCTCTCCTTTGATAATCACATTGCCACAGTAGTCAAGAAATCCTTCTATGTGGCACACCTCATCACAAAAGGGTTCTCATCCAGGAAAAAATAGGTCATTGTTCCCCTCTACTCAGCACTCATTAGACCCATTATACAGTATAACTCCCCTTTTGGAATGTACCTCACAAGACATCTGCAGCGACTGGAAAGGCAACAGAAGTACATCACAAAGAGAATTACTGGCCTCAAATAGATGCCCTACACTGACCGTGTCAAAAAACTCCAGCTTTACTCTGTATCATATCGCCTACTCCGAGGAGATGTCTGCCTAACATATAAAGCTATGTTAAACCCAGAGCTGTTGGACATGCTACACCTAAAGACATCCCAATCCCTCTGAGCTACACACTCTAAGGACCTAAACCTTGTCACCACAATATACAGGACATGCTGGAGGGATAGATTCCTGTCCCAGAGACTTCCTATACTCTGGAACAAGCTACCCATCTATATTAAGCAAAGTTCCTCATTAGCACTCTTCAAGAAAAATCTTGATGAGTGGATGGGAAATAGGAAATACACCCCGGGATCACTTCTGTGCCTCTGCTTGACAGGGGCACAAGAAATTAACTTTCTTATGTGGCATAAGCCAGGGAACCTTGTTGGCTAGGCTTACTTAGGTCCTTCTGGCCGATAGCCTAGTACCTACCTATGAACCTATGAACTTATGAACAACAAAAAAGCAATCTTGCTATGGTGGAATACACATGTAATTGCAAATATACCAGGCACTCCAGGGATGTAACAGCACTGAAAAACAGACAACAGTGTGAAAGTGCATGCAGTATAAGGAGTATGTGAACCAAACTGTCAGCAAGTTTGACACTCACACACTATTCCTACATATACTGACCCGATACACGGTGTAGTATGATGCCTGACTGTGTTATGGGGCATTTCACAGTCTTACCCTACAAAAATGTAACACTCGATAGACCACCAGAAACTGGATCCGCATGCAAAGGCAGATAGAAATAGAAACATAACACTTACATCTATCACCCCCTCCCCAAGAAATAACATATTCACAATTATCTCAAATTGAATTTCAAAAAGGTCAAAACTAAAGGGACTTAAAAATGTAAGGTTGTCATCATATATAGCTTAACATAAAATGCCCAAAATTGATTAACTGGGAGGTTTTAAAATTACCTTGTTAAAAACCCAAAAATTTAGGGGCCCTTTTTAGAGTGGAAAAATTTTGGAAACTCTGGACAGAGGCCAAACACAGGTCGGGAAAACATACGCTTAAACGGAAGGAAATTGGTTTATTGAACATTTTGGTTTGAGCAATTAAAGCAGAAACCTGTTTTTTCCATTTTGAGGGTTTTACAGAGCACCCACTGCCCTTCCCCAATTAAATTTAATTGTTAAAAAATTTTCAAATTATCGGGCTACTCCCAACATTTAAAAACCCAACCCCAAAATTATGGCGCCTACCCCATTGTAAACCCAGCATATTTTTTGTTCCAAATCACTTGAAGTTTTTTCCCGGGTATGGGCTCCTTCCATTTGGTCAGATTTTTGAACAACCCAGTGCTTGTCACATGAAAAAATCTCACGGGCAAGGGAGTTTGGGGGTAATGAGGTCCACAGTTAAAACTGTTTCAAGTTTCCCTTTGGCTCGGGGAATTAAATTTTTAAGGGAAAACATAAATTTTATGAAAGGCCTTATGATCCGCCCGGAAACCTAAAGGCAAGCGGGGGCTCTGAAAACAAAACCCCTTTCATCCCGGGAGATAGAATTTTTTAACCAAACCGGGGAGACGGGCCTTTTCAACGGAATCGGGTCAAAAAAAACGGGATGTCAAACAATAGGTTAATGGATGAGTAGGGGGTATGATTTGGGAAATGGAATTTTATACAGGTCCCAAATTGGGTTTTCCATACTTTTTAAAAAACCCTAGGGCCAAGCACTCTGCCCAACCTGGGCCCCAAAAATCCCTAAGCCTTTGTCCCTTTAACCCAAATATAATTGGTAATAAGTTTAACCTTGTTTTTCCCGAAGGGTATGACTATGCATTTCTTGGCGTTTAACTTTAGGCCATGGCTCTGGCACCAGTTATCCGTTTCTGTGAGGCCCTTCTGAAGGATATCTGTGTCAGATGTGTTTTCGACTATGGCCCAGTTTGCAGTCATCTGCAAACTTTGTCAGCCATAACCCTCCTGTGTTTGCTTGTACTTCAGAAAAGTAGATGCCGAACAAGAGTGGACCCAGGACTGAGCCCTGTGGGACACCACTTGTGACAGGCTTTGAGTCTGACATGGCTCCAGCAACTCTGACCCTGTGGGTTCTGTCACTTAGCCAGTTTGCAACCCATCTTGTGAGGATGTATGGGTTTACATTCAAGCTGATGAGTTTTTCGATGATACCTGAGTGGGGTATTGTGTCGAAGGCCTTTGCCAGGTCGAGGTAGGCTGTATGGACTGCCTTTCCCTCATCAATGGCCTTGGTGACTGTCTCGAAAAAGTCAACCAAGTTTAAGAGGCAGGATCTGCCTTTGACAAAGCCAAACTGGGTTGGATCCAAAGTCTGCAAGTTCCCTATGTCTTTATTTATGAGTTCCATTATGATCCTCTCCATGGCTTTGCAGATAAGGCTTGTCAAGCTAATGGGGCGGTAATTTCTAGGGTCGGTGGAGGCACCACCCTTATGAAGTGGGACCACAGTCGCCGTGCGCCACTCCTTGGGTACGTATCCTGAGGTGAGGCTAAGATTAAACAGCTGTCCTAACTGTGGGTTTAATTCCTCACTGAGTTCGTGAAGCACACAGCCGGGGACACCATCCGGTCCCATGGATGCTGTGTTTTTTTCCTTAGTGAGAGCAGTTCTCACCTGGGCGTTGGAGATGTTTGGGGGGGGCTACAATCCTCTGGTATAGATATCTCTCCTTTTGGGGGGGAGGGGGGGGAGTTTGCACTGAACCTGTCAGCCAGTATGTTGGCAATGTGTGTAGATTCAGTAATTTTCACATCGTTTTGAACTAATTCTGAGCATATCTAGGAGTTTCCTCCTAGGTTTCTAACATAGCTAAAGAAGGCCTTATGATTGTCTCTTGCCTTTGGTACAGAGAGTCTTAGTTTTGTTTGGGATTGCCTGATCCATGCAGTCCTGTAGGTGCTGGTAGAAGGCATTTGTAAGTGATTCAGCGGTTTGAGTAATGTTTACCACTGGCTCAGGGGCCTTAAAGGAGACCACGCTAGTTTTTAGAAGTGTGAAATCGGCTTTTGAGAAGTTTTTCACTGTGGTCTTTTTTGTTTCAGGTGGGGGCGGGATGAGGACCTCCAGCGAGATTAGTTTATGATCTGATCTCACCAGTGAGGGGTATACTTCCGGTGTTGAACATTTTGATCCCATGTTCGTGATGATGAGATCAAGTATGTTTTCTCCTCTTGTGGGGATGGTGACTAGTTGTTCCATGGCATTTGAGTTTATGAACTCCAGGAATCTTTGGGTTAGAGTGTTTGGGCTTGAGTAGTGTTCCCAGTCTATATTAGGGTAGTTGAAGTCACCTAGTATGATGGTGTTTGGAGATACATTTATCCCCCAATGTTTTCAGGAAGGCCATGTGAGGTTCCTGAGTTTGAGAGGTGGCCTGTAACATGCTACAAATTGCAGAGCAGTCTTGCCTATGGTTAATTGCACCTGGATGGTCTCCGATGCATTATTTTTTTTAATGGTTTTTTGTGCTATCGTCATAGCACATGCCAACCAAGCATGCCTGTCTGGATGTCAACCAATGGGCTGACCCTAACACAATGTCCAATCTATCCCTGTCAGCACAGTCATGTGAACATCTCATTGCTGTGTCAGCCTAATTCGTGTCTTTACTAATCCACTGTCTGAACCATATAATGTAGCCAGTCCACTCCTTGAGATCCTAACAATTAAGATTTCTCGGTAATCCTATTTCACCACACCGGACATCGTCCCTTCCCCTGCCTATGACAGTTCCCGGTTATACTTGCTCAATCTCTTGATTCCCATTGTTTCATCCTTCACCAGTATTTCATTGTAGCATATTTCCACTTTAACATAACCTCACCTCCCCAGGATCTCCCCAACCTGTCCCCTAATCTCACTACAGACCACAATGTCATCTGCAAACTGCACAGTCAACAGGGGCCCCTGTCTGATCATATCTGTCAACCTGTCCCTCACCACTGCAAATGTGAAAGGACACACAGCTGACCCCTGATGCACTCCCACCTCTACCTTAAACCTACCTGTCATGTCAAAACCAGAAATCACTGCTGTCACACTAGTCTCCTACATATCCTGTAGGTGTCTGACAGACTCCTCTGGCACCCCTGACTTCCACATACAATACCATAACGACTCTCCAGGCAGCATGACATATGCTCACTGTATGTGCACATAGACACAATGCAGCTGCATCTCAGCCTCAGTGCAGAGCTCCATCAACACTTGTGGATCAACATTTGTATCTGTACCGCTCTTACGTGGCATGAAACCATACTGCAAATCATCAATTATCACCATGTTCTCAACTTAGTTCCCCCCACCCTTTACCATTACCTCATCCTGTGACTGATCAGTGTTATCCCTCAGTTGTTACTACAGCTCTGCAGACCACCCTTGTTCAGATAAGCAGTACCCATACATATTCGCCAACATCTCACACATCCTCTCACTTTCCAAGATTACAGTAAACAGTCTAGTTAAAAATACCACTGCCATGTCTCAGAAAAACCTACAGGCAGCCACAGGTATGTCATCTGGAACAACAGCCTTTCCACTGTTAAACCCCCTCATAGCTATCCTTACAGTCTCCTTGATAATTGGTTCCACCTCCTGATTAACCCTATCCACCTCATTAAACCTTCCCTCCCTCCCCCATTTTCCTCATGGAACAGGCCATCAAAGTGATGTTTCCATATGTTCTAAACACACTCCTAGTTTGTATGTTTCACCTATATTCCTGTATCACCCTTTTGTGCTGCACATCCTTCCTAGCTATGTGCTTCTGTCTAGCCAATAGCTACAGGCCCTATACAGTATCCGTGCTGTCCAACATTGCATACAACCTCAGACTCCACATCTGTATGTCAGACTCCACATCCATAGCTATGTCCAACACTCTCTTTGCTATGCACCCCATCTCTTTATATTCATGTCTACTCTCTACATCTGTCAATCCCACTTCTCCTTTGCCAACACCTTTCTCTGCATACTCCCCTGTACTTCTTCATTCCACTAACACATGTGTAGGAGCAGTCACCATGTGGCCAGCATGTCAACCTGTCTCTGATTGAGCATAGTAGGTCACAGGTGCATTAGTGTAATGCTGAGTATGAGTACAAATTGGACACATCCACTGAAGGCAATTGGAAGGCCATTCCCACATATGTCTGCGGTCTCACATGCAACTATCCAACCCATCCTGTAATGGAGGTCAGCCACAGCACATACACACACACACCATAACTAAAGCCGACCTGCTTCAGACATGTTTAGGACAAGCACCACCCCCTGGCTCAACATCAGTATATAAGGATACGCACACCACATACACCCCTACCCTCAACATTAATCAGGTGCAAACTGCCTACTTACACATAATGCTATGCATGTCCATACAATGTTGCTAGGTACTGGAATATTACATGTAATGCTGTGGCTACTGATACTCATTACTAGTGAGCTGTCTCTGTAAAGAACTATGGACAAGGTCTGATGTCCTGTGATGTGTTTTTCTCTGTTTATGTCTTTCAGGTGTGATGCAGAGGCTTCCAGCCTATAATCTCCAGGAGACAGCAGCCATAACTGAGGCCATCTTGGAACACTACCACATCCTCTTCAGTTGGAGTCCCCAATATCAGCGGGAGAGGAGAGCCATCTGGGAAGACATTACCCATTGAGTGAACACCTTGGGGAACCATGGCCGCAAGTATGAACAGGTCAGGCACAAAGCAACTGACTTGATTCGGCGTGCACAACAACAGGCTGCTGTGGTGACAAGGGACTATTCTGCTACTGGTGGGGGGGGCAGCCAGAGAGGCCCCACTTACAGCAATGCAGGAGCTCCTTGCCAACCTTGAGGTGGCCAACAGAGAACAACCACTGCAACATGTAGCTGTCATGGAGGTGGGTGCCACTCAGGAAACTGCCGAGGAGTGTCCAGGTAAGGCAAAAGTCCACATCAGTGCACTGAGGTTACATTTCAACTGTGCAGTAACAGTCTTTATATGCAGATGTCATTGCAAATTAGAGCACTGTGTGGGGTTTAGTACTGCACACATGTGCCCATTTCAAGTGAAGAATAACAAATAGTGTAATATAGTGTAGACCATACCTGTGCATACATGTAGTATTGCTCCTGGACTGATGGCTATTGTGAAGCTGCTGACAATACCTCTCCCTCACATTACCTAGGTACCTCTCATCAACATGAGGCACAGCAGCCTGAGGCCAGTAAGTATGAGATCTTCCTGATGTGGCTTACTAGTATCCCAGGCATTTTAAGGTCATGCATGTGGCCATGCACTGAACTGTCATAGTCAGCAAATTGCATGTATCTGTGAGATCACCTGTGGTGGGGTTCACTGCATGATATCACAGGGGCTTATTTGCATGAGATGTCACATATCAGTAGCATAACTCACAAACCTCTTATTGCAGGACATCTGGATAATGATTGCCAAAATGTGGGGAGAGAGTGCCAATAGCAGGGACATGTTGTATACAGTACTGTGAGACAGTACATATAAAAGGTGTACACACATGTCACAATGTGAGGTATGTATGAGATATGACAATGTGAGCACAATACACAAGACCAAAGCCATGCAACCTGTCATGTGGCCTATAATCTGTACAATGCAAATATGAAACATACAACTCTGTTAGGGGAACACGTATGTGGAGTGGAAACAGTCCAAGAAGCTATATGCATATGTGTGGACAGGAGAAAGCTCATACTGGGGTATATCAGTGTGTGATACAACCACTGCAGTTGATCATATTGGCTACACACCTGCCATCAATCATGGACTCCTGGAGTACCTCCATATAACAGTCAGCTCACATACCAGGATTATCCCAACACAGACCCAGAGTTGTCTGCTACAGCAAAAGCCATGGCTCGCATACAGCCTAGCATGCTGCAAAGGGACTGAACGCTATGGACACATACACACAGCATTACATATGCCATGGAACACAGTGCAGATAGTTATCAAAAAGTGTACAAGAGATGGTGCAACCGTGACAGTTTGAAGAAGTGGACATCCCTGCACATATGTTGGAAAAATCATCCCAGAAATGTCCAGGGAGGCTGCCATGATCCATACAGCAATATTGAAGGGGTATCAGACATCTCTGGCAAGTACTGGGTATGTACTACATGTGACAATCTTCCATAACCTCCACATGTCTTGGGTATAGGGTGTGTTTTGATGATGGCAGCTGTTCCTCACAACACACAACAGCTAGTTCTGGGTAACGTCTGGACAACAATACATCAAATTTTCAAAACGCATGTGTGGAAGTGTGTGAGGGTGTTGAGACCAGGGTTGAATTTTCTTTGTGTACAATTTGGTCATGTTAGTTTGGTACAGTAACAGCACTGCACAGCAGCAGAAAAGCACTACCCACACAGTGAAGCAGGGTAATGGCATTGTCCTGCTTTGGGTTTGCTGTCCACCAGCTTGAACTGTAGCTGCAGCCAATTTGGATTGTATTATGACCACTTCCAAACACCAGTCCCTTGTGGCTATGATCTGTCTGGTGTCTGCCACATAGCTGTGGATGAGGAGGTATCCCAACATTGACACAACAATGGGCCACACCCTACATCCAAATGAACAAAAGGATGGATTCACAAGAGCACAATCAACAGTATGCTGTGGCCAAGCCAGAGGCAACACCTACATATTAAACACAGTCTGTGTGTTGACCTGACAAGTGCTGTTCACAGGGGATGGCCTTGCAATTGGACAGATTTGGAGGTGTTTGTCAAGGGAGAGTTTGCAAACATTGCCATGTTGAGATGTGCCATGCTGAGAAACACCACCTCAAGAGGACTGAATGCTGTACTGAGAGCAGCAATTGCAAGTATTGGTTTATGGATGTGCACCTTCTGCAAGCCAGCTATTGTAATACTAACATGTACGATATGCCACCCCTAGCTGATGTGTATGTTTCTCATTCAGAATGCACAGATTATATGTCATACAAAATGGTGGAAATCTCATGGCAATATTAATGTGGTCTTATATGATATGTCACAAAACCCTTGCATGTTAAGAGGGGTGTGTACACTTACTATATCCACTGTCAGTTTGTGAAGTTGTTTGAGGAAATGCCCTTGTTTTCACATACATCTACTGCAGGTTATGACAACTGGAAGTCACAGTATGACATTAAAAGTAGGGTCAGAAATCCACTGGTCAAACCAGTAATGTACCAGACCAACATAGGAGATATGTGCAGCAGACAAGGAGTATGACCCACATATCGAAATAGTTGTGAAAACCCTGTACAGTTTGTAGTTGTGTTCCCTAGGTTTTGCCACAGTGCTATACAGGTGAACAGCACCAATGTATCCATGGGTGTAGTGTGCTCTAGGTGAAGGCTCAACACCTACTAAAGGCACTCACACATCCCAGTGGTATAAAGAAGTAGTACAAATAAGTTGAAAGGTATGCACTGCATGATGTTGAGGTTCTGTCTACAGTGTGTGTGTGTGTGTGTGTGTGCGTGTGTGTGTGTGTGTGTGTGTGTGTGTGTGTGTGTGTGTGTGTGTGTGTGTGTGTGTGTGTGTGTGTGTGTGTCTGAGTGTGTGTCTGAGTGTGTGTGTGTGAGAGTGTGCATGTGAGAGTATATGATAGCAAACCATATAATGATGTTAGTAATGTACATATCTTGTCTTTTCCTCACAGGTGGGCATGGTGGTCCCAGTCCCTTCCACTATACAAGTGATGTTAGCTTGTTTGGCGACTCTGACAGTGATGACAACCATAGTGGGGCAGAGATGGGGTTGTCATGGGCTGCAGCTGTGCCACTGGTTGGCATTCCACCTTTGTCAACCCCATCCCTGCACATGGTCACAATGCTCACACATTCCCCGTCACCAGTGGTCACAAGTGAAGGACAGCTGGGTGCAGGCACAGGACATGCAAGTGTGGAGACTATGACAAGTGAGCAGCCAGCCACTAACCATAGCCAGACTGCTGTTGAGGCCATACACAGGCAGACAGGCAGGAGTGGTCAAAGGAGGATTACTGCCTGTCCGCCCATATAGCAAGTGCCAATGCGACAGTTACCAGGTGCATGTTTCAGGCTGTAATGCATGTGCAGGAACATAATGAATGGAACACCAGAGAAATGAACAGGGTTGTGGCAGAAAATTTCTCTGGTGCTCATGGCTGTCTCTAGGACCTTGTTGCAGCCAGGTGGGAGGACAAGGAGATTATGGATAGATGGTTGGGAGAGATAGAGGCCCTCATCAGCCAAGGAATATCTGTGCTTGAATGTTTGGCAGGTGAAAGTCAGCAGCTGCATGGATGTAGCTCACCACCACAATCAGCTGAGGGTCCACATGGTCATCCACCATCACGGTTCCGTAGTGGCAGTGACACTGGCAGTACTGAGGGTGGTGTGCTGTCCATGCCATGATATAGAAGGCCATGGGCAAATGGTCCTGGCCAGTTCCAACAGGGTCACAGTTCCAGCAGACATCAGTCACCATTGGATGGTAGTACTACCTTGGGCCTGGTGATGCCAGTCAGACCCATGGCAGGTTCAGTTCCGTGCCCATGGCTGGAGATGGTGAACTGTACACCCTGCCATGTATGGCCATAGCTGTCCACAAAACATCAGTGTAGGGCAGCCACATGTTGTGACTGTGTGCAGGCAGACACACACACATATCACAATCAGGAAAGAGGTCACCTCCACACACATACACCAAACATGCATAAGCCATATCATTCCCACATGCCAAACACACACCCATAATGTCAACCGAATGGCACAGCCTAGGCCTTTGGCAAAAACGCACAACACCCTGTGCATATGATGAAACCTGAGCCAGATCCCTGGCATCTGCACCATCGATGCAGGGACATGCAACTATGGGTCTAACGCACAGGATGACCATACTAAATTGTAGTTATTGTCATCTGGCATGGATAAAGGGTACACCTCAGAGTGTGTGTACAGTTTTGGCCATTGTGCATTCTTGCTATTAGTAATGTTGAGTGAATGTGTTCTCACAGTCTGTATTCTGTTTGTGTCCTAAGTGTCTGTGTGTCACCAGGATGTGGGCCTGCAGGAAGTACAAGGGTATGGCAGTATGATAACACATCAGTCATGTCATGGGCAAGGTACAGTTCTATCCGCTCAGATTTGCAAGATCTGTGTAACAGTGAATGCATATGCCTCACAGCTTATAGGTATGTGGTGATTGACATAGAATGGTCAGTGTAGTGGGTTGAACACACCTACATTGGGTGATAACCACACCCCCAGGGGATATTGCATCAACCAAACATACAGAGACTACGATTCAAACACACACACCCACAATTGCCAGTACTGGGAACCATAGGTGCATAGAGTCATATGTGTGGCCAGCATGAATAAACATGAAGGCTGTGCAACTGCTTCTAAGTGCCTTAATTACTCTGTATCCAATAGCCCTTCTTCTGTCCAGCAATGAAATAATGAGCTCTTGCAAGTCTTGAACCCATAGTCATGCATACCATAGCCTCAGCAATTTACCACTAAGCTATCTGAGCTGTAAAGATGTCTTATGTTTATTCAAACATATCATGCAGCTCAGTCATTGAACAGTGGGGAAAATGTATATGTAGATATATATATATATATATATATATATATATATATATATATATATATATACACATATGTATATATAAAGAACAAAAGCATGCTCAATTATTGTTCTGGTGTTGTTGTTCTATCATGCAGCTGTAGACATTTGCCAGAGTGTATATATATATATATATATATATATATATATATATATATATATATATATATATATATATATATATATATATATATATATATAAATATGGTTCCCTTGAAATTCATTAGGTCGAGCCCAGAATCTTGAGTTTTTAGCAACTCAAAATTCTAAAGCATACAGAAAAGACATTCAAAAATGTCTTTACAATGTTTTTGCAAGGGGCAAGCCCCCCTGCACCCCCCACACCCACCTACTTAAATATACCAACTCCGAGATCGCACTACAATGAGGATGAGGGAAATCTCCTGTTTTAGGCTGTATGCAGAAGTGCACAACGGGATGATTGTCATTCCACCGCCATAGTGCGGTCACTGAGCTGATACATTTAAGCAGGGAGAGTGCAGTGGGACTGCACCTTCTGCATACATGTATGTAAACTTGTTTTCTTTTGTAACAAAAACTGATGGCAGCCACTAATCACCAAACTTGCTATGAGCACTCAAAAAAGTGAAATCAAAGTGTGCAAAAACACAACTTTATTTATCGCTTTCGTCAGAATATAACAAAGACTTCTTCAGAATACTAGAATCAATTACCACATAAATCTTAAATACTCTCATTCAAACAGTCATGTGATAAAATAGTCCAATAAAAACCCAACTGATACATTTTAAAAACACAAGGTGAATTCTCTTAAAAACATAAAACAAAAAATGATGTGTCTTAAAACTACTGCATATTAAATACCAGCAAAGAAAGCTGAAACCAACATTCATTGTGCCTTACTTTACTAAAATGATGATAGTAACTACACTTTATATGAGCACAGTTTTAAAAAACTGGCTAAAGAGATACCATCATTTAACCCAGGTACACATAAGGCATTCAACCTAATCTGCCAACATAACTCTTTGAAATCTAACAAGTCTTCCCAAGGTCCTCCTCTAGGGTCCTGTGGGACTTTTTCAATAACAACAAATTTAAAACAATGTGAAGGATTATTCTCAATATGCCTATATAATGCACTGTTTTTGTTTTTATTTTTGATGTCTCTAGCATGCTCGTACATCCGTTCTTTACATTTTCTCTTGGTCTTGCCAATATAAAAACCAGAAGAAGACTCACACAAAGCTGCATAAACAACACCCACAGTGTCACAAGTGAATTTTCCTCCTATTTTGATGTAATTATTATTTATTTTGATCTTATTCACTAGTTTAATAAGTGAACGTTGAGAACAAAATCCACATTTTTTCATTCCTATAGCCTTTTCTTTCTTGGTACTTTGTCCTTTCTTTCCTAACAGTTGTTTAAACGTATACCCTTTTCTAAAAACAATACTAGGTTTGGATCCTAATTTTTCCATAATTACATCGAAACCCTGGAAAATATGCCAGTTCTTATTTAAGATGTAAGATAAAAATTGATGATCTACACTAAACCTAGTAACAAAACAACAAATATAGTCTTTGTTACCTGTTGATATTGTTTGTTCATGCTTACTGTTTACCGAAATAATAGTGTTACCATAATTCAAAATTGGTACGATCAAACCTTGTTCCCTTTTAATACTTATTTCATTTAAGAAATTATCCAAAATTTCTAAGGGATAGTCTCGAGATGAAAACATATCCAAAAGTGCATGACATTGATCAAAAAAATCTTTGTGTTTCGTCACCATGCGGGCTAATCTGATAAATTGCCCTTTCACCAAATTATTTTTTACATGCAACGGACGACTGCTGTTGTAATGCAATAAGCTATTCCTATAAATTGGCTTTCTAAATAAATTACTTACAACACAGTTGTTCTCCTTTCTGATAGTGACATCTAAATAATTAATACTGTCCCTACAATTTGTGTAAGTAAATTTCAAAAACACTGTAGTGTTGTTAATGTAGTCCATAAAGTCAAGAATTACTATTTCATCACCTGTCCATAAAAAAACAAATCATCTATGTAATGCAAATAAAGAATCCATTTATCAGCAAATAAAGAATTAAATAAATATTTGCGCTCCCACATTAACATGACAATGTTTGCAAAAATGGGGGTGCATATTGCCCCCATTGCCACACCCATTTTTGGTGAAAATACTGACCTTCAAAATAAATGAAATAATTTTTTAATATGATGTCCATCAAAGAAGCAAGAATAAGTACCTGGTTGTTAGTGAACAAAGAGCTACCATGCAAGAATTCTTCAAACCACTCAATACCAATATTGTGTGGAATGGAACCATGTAAATTAACTACATCAACAGTCAAAAAATAAACATTTTTATTATAATGTGAAATATTTATTTTAAAAAAAAAATGCCAAGAATCAATGCATATATGCTCTTCTCTTTTCAACAAATCTTTGAGTGTGTAATCCAAGCATTTTCCTATGAATTCTGTTTTTGAACCATTAGCACTTACACTGGGCCTCATAGGGGGTCCAATTTATCTTTGTGTATCTTTGGAATACCACATATACACAGTGTCCTAGGAAATTTGACTACTAGAAAATCAAGCAGCCTAAAATCTTTTAATTCTTGGTCATACAAATCTTGTAAAGCCATGTCAATTCTTTGGTTTGACACATTCATGAACCTTTTAGAAACTTCTTCATATGTACCATCTTCTAGTAACAAAGTATTAATTCTATTGGTATAATCATCTTTAGACATTAGTACCACGCCCTCTCCCTTGTCAGGCTTCATTATACGAATTGAGGTGTTTTTAATCAATTTGTTTAACAACTGACCTTCTGATTGAGATACATTGTGTGTCAAACTTTCTTTACCATCTAACATGGCTCGAAAATCAAAATCACACAGTTTCTCAAATACTGTCAAACAATGTATCAAGGGAGGGGTGAAAAGACTTTTTTTGTGTAAAAAATAGTTGCCATCATTAGTCACATTGTTGCTAAACATTAAACAAAATTAAAATTTCTAACAAACATCTTTAAGTCTAAAATAACTTCTAAGTCAGAGCGTCTTGAAGGTACAGTATTTAGGCCCTTACATAACAAATTTGCAATTTTTTCATCAAACAGATAAGTAGTAAAATTAAAAACAATAAAGTCACCTTTGGAGTTGGCAATTTCCATAACATGCTCACACTGAAAACTGTGTGTACCATTAAGTTCTTCTGACAACACAACTGGTGCATCAAAAGTTTCAAATTGCAGACTTCGGAAATCGTCGTGAAAATCAAATGTACTAGTTGATTCTGTAGCAGTTATTTCCAGTACTGTTGTTGTTTGTTGTAAACGGGCTGCTGATTCTGATACCCCTGCCCTTGTCGATTTGTTTGCTGCGCTTGGTTCCATATTCTCGAGGATCTCCTTGGAATGCCCTGCCCCAAAGGGGCTTGTTGATCACATGAAACATCAGAAGTGACTTCCTGCTCGTATTGTTGCGATCAAAACCTGGGTTGACTGAAGTCTGTGCTGGCTTGGGATATGCCAAATTAGATGCATATGCATTAATGTCCCTTAGCAGCTTTTTCTCCTTATTATTTTGTATAGCTCCAGTAATTTTATCAGTGTTATCAAACACATTCTTATACTTAGACATATTGTGTTCAAATAGTAAATCATTGCATATGGTGTTGTTTAAGTCAGACAACTCTTTCTGCAAACTTTCTATGCTGTTATGATTGTGCTTCATTAAAATATCGAGCAATTCCATACCTTGTCTATCAAACAGTGCAATATAAAGTGGTGAGCTGTATACAAGTCCTGTGGGGAACTTCCAATGCCTAAGACCCTTCGGCACTACTTTATTTTTAATACATTCTAGAAAATAGGCATTTTCTATCTGTAACTTTCTGTATTTAAGTAATTTTGTTTCAAACATATTCAAAGATTGCTAACATGTAGGAGTACCAGGATTATTGTTTATTCCACCTATAAACAAAAAAATCTTTTTGTAGCCAATCTGTTAAATTCTGCCTCACCAGTGAGCCATTGTTGTTACCTTGTAAAGTGGTAGTGTTCAAGCTTGAGTCAGACAAATTAGGACTTAATGGAACACTTTCAGTTCTGCTTCCACTAGGAGTCTCTTTAGATATTTCTTTTATCAGTTGAGTTAACAATCCTATATTCTCCACTGGGTCATTCCCCAAAGTGATAGTGCACAAGGAGGTGTCCATGTCTAAAATCAACGTACACTCACAGCTCGATAAACCAGTAACCCAAACGAAGACTTGAAAAAAACTGATGGCAGCCATGAATCACCAAACTTGCTATGAGCACTCAAAAAAGTGAAATCAACGTGTGCAAAAACACAACTTTATTTAGCGCTTTCGTCAGAATATAACAAAGACTTTTTCAGAATACTAGAATCAATAACCACATAAATCTTAAATACTCTCATTCAGTCATGTGATAAAATAGTCCAATAAAAACCCAACTGATATATTTTAAAAACACATGCATATTAAATACCAGCAAAGAAAGCTGAAACCAACATTCATTGTGCCTTACTTTACTAAAATGATGATAGTAACTACACTCTATATGAGCACAGTTTTAAAAAACTGGCTAAAGAGATACCATCTTTTAACCCAGGTACACATAAGGCATTCAACCTAATCTGCCAACATAACTCTTTGACATCTAACCAGTCTTCCCAAGGTCCTCCTCTAGGGTCCTGTGGGACTTTTTCAATAACAACAAATTTAAAACAATGTAAAGGATTATTCTCAATATGCCTATATAATGCACTGTTTTTTGTTTTTATTTTTGATGACTCTAGCATGCTCGTACATCCGTTCTTTAAGTTTTCTCTTGGTCTTGCCAATATAAAAACTAGAACAAGACTCACACAAAGCTGCATAAATAACACCCATAGTGTCACAAGTGAATTTTCCTCCTATTTTGATGTAATTATTATTTATTTTGATCTTATTTACTAGTTTAATAAGTGAACATTAAGAACAAAATCCACATTCCTATAGCCTTTTCTTTCTTGGTACTTTGTCCTTTCTTTTCTAGCAGTTGTTTAAACGTATACTCATTTCTAAAAGCAATACTAGGTATGGATCCTAATTTTTCCATAATTCCATCGAACCCCTGGAAAATATGCCAGTTCTTATTTAAGATGTAAGATAAAAATTGATGGTCTACACTAAACCTAGTAACAAAAGAACAAACAATATCAACAGGTAACAAAGACTATATTTGTTCTTTTGTTACTAGGTTTAGTGTAGAACATCAATTTTTATCTTACATCTTAAATAAGAACTGGCATATTTTCCAGGGTTTCGATGGAATTATGGAAAAATTAGGATCCAAACCTAGTATTGTTTTTAGAAAAGGGTATACGTTTAAACAACTGTTAGGAAAGAAAGGACAAAGTACCAAGAAAGAAAAGCCTATAGGAATGAAAAAATGTGGATTTGGTTCTCAATGTTCACTCATTAAACGAGTAAATAAGATCAAAATAAATAATAATTACATCAAAATAGGAAGAAAATTCACTTGTGACACTGTGGGTGTTGTTTATGCAGCTGTGTGTGAGTCTTGTTCTGGTTTTTATATTGGTAAGACCAAGAGAAAACTTAAAGAATGGATGTACGAGCATGCTAGAGACATCAAAAATAAAAACAAAAACAGTGCATTGTATAGGCATATTGAGAATAATCCTTCAAATGGTTTTAAATTTGTAGTTATTGAAAAAGTTCCACAGGACCTTAGAGGAGGACCTTGGGAAGACTTGTTAGATTTCAAAGAGTTATGTAGGCAGATTAGGTTGAATACCTTATGTGTACCCGGGTTAAATGATGGTATCTTTTAGCCAGTTTTTTAAAACTGCGCTCATATAGAGTGTAGTCACTATCATCATTTTAGTAAAGTAAGGCACAATGAATGTTGGTTTCAGCTTTCTTTGCTGGTATTTAATATGCAGTAGTTTTAAGACACATCATTTCTTGTTTTATGTCTTTAAGAGAATTCACCTTGTGTTTTTAAAATGTATCAGTTGGGTTTTTATTGGACTATTTTATCACATGACTGTTTGAATGAGAGTATTTAAGATTTATGTGGTTATTGATTCTAGTATTCTGAAGAAGTCTTTGTTATATTCTGACGAAAGCGCTAAATAAAGTTGTGTTTTTGCACACTTTAATTTCACTTTTTTGAGTGCTCATAGCAAGTTTGGTGATTTGTGGCTGCCATCAGTTTTTGTTCCAAGTCTTCGTTTGGGTTACTGGTTTGTCGAGTTGTGAGTGTACGCTGATTTTAGACATGGACACCTCCTTGTGCACATCACTCTGGGGAATGACCCAGTTGAGAACTGATACAAGAAATATCTAAAGAGACTCCTAGTGGAAGCAGATCTGAAAGTGTTAAGTCCTAATCTGTCTGACTCACGCTTGGACACTACCAATTTACAAGGTAACAACAATGGCTCACTGGTGAGACAGAATTTAACAGATTGGCTACAAAAAGATTTTTTGTTTATGGGTGGAAGAAACAATAATCATGGTACTCCTACATTTCAGCAATCTTTGAATATGTTTGAAACAAAATTACTTAAATACAGAAAGTTACAGCTAGAAAATGCCTATTTTCTAGAATGTATTAAAAATAAAGTGGTGCCGAAGGGTCTTAGGCATTGGAAGTTCCCCACATGACTTGTATACAACTCATCACTTTATCTTGAACTTATTGCACTGTTTGATAGACAAGGTATGGAATTGCTCAATATTTTAATGAAGCACAATCATAACAGCATAGAAAGTTTGCAGAAAGAGTTGTCTGACTTAGACAAAACTATATGCAGTGATTTACTATTTTATCACAATGTGTCTAAGTATAAGAATGTGTTTGATGATACTGATAAAATTACTGGAGATATACAAAATCGTAAAAAGAAAAAGCTGCTAAGGGACATTAATGCATATGCATCTAGTTTGGCGTATCCCAAGCCAGCACAGACTTCAGACAACCCAGGTTTTGATTGCGACAATACGAACGAGCAGGAAGTCACTTCTGATGTTTCACATGATCAACAAGCCCCTTTGGGGCAGGGCATTCCAAGAAGATCCTCAAGAATATGGAACCAGCTGCAGCAAGCAAGTTACAGGCCACCGTGCTATTGACAAGGGCGGGGGTATCAGAATCAGCAGCCCTTTTACAACAGACAACAACAGTACTGGAAATAACTGCTACAGAAGCAACTAGTACATTTGACTTTCACAACGATTTCCAAAGTCTGCAATTTGAAACTTTTGATGCACCAGTTGTGTTGTCAGAAGAACTTAATTATACACACAATTTTCAGTGTGAGCATGTTATGGAAATGACCAACTCCAAAGGTGACTTTACTGTTTTTAATTTTACTACTTATCTGTTTGATGAAAAAATTGTGAATTTGTTATGTAAGGACCTAAATTTTGTGCCTTCAAGACGCTCTGATTTAGTAGAAGTTATTTTAGATTTAAAGATGTTTGTTAGAAATTAAAATTTTTCTTTAATGTTTAGCAACAATGTGACTAATGATCGCAACTATTTTTTACACAAAAAAAGTCTTTTCAGCCCTCCCTTGATACATTGTTTGACAGTATTTGAGAAACTGTGTGATTCTGATTTTCAAGCAATGTTAGATGGTAAAGAAAGTTTGACACACAATTTATCTCAATTAGAAAGTCAATTGTTAAACAAATTGATTAAAAACACCTCAATTTGTATAATGAAGCCTCACAAGGGAGGGGGTGTGGTACTAATGTCTAAAGATGATTATACCAATAGAATTAATACTTTGTTACTAGAAGATAGTACATATGAAGAAGTTTCTAAAAGGTTCATGAATGTGTCATACCAAAGAATTGACATGGCTTTACAAGATTTGTATGACCAATAATTAAAAGATGGTAGGCTGCTTGATTTTCTAGTAGTCAAATTTCCTAGAACACTGTGTATCTTTGGTATTCCAAAGATACACAAAGATAAACTGGACCCCCCTATGAGGCCCATTGTCAGTGCTAATGGTTCGAAAACAGAATTCATAGGAAAATACTTGGATTACACACTCAAAGATTTGTTGAAAAAAGAAGAGCATATATGCATTGATTCTTGGCATTTTTTGAAAAAATTAAATGTTTCACATTATGATAAAAATGTTTATTTTTTGACTCCTGATGTAGTTAATTTATATGGTTCCATTCCACACAATACTGGTATTGAGTGGTTTGAAGAATTCTTGCATGGTAGCTCTTTGTTCACTAACAACCAAGTACTTATTCTTGTTTCATTGATGGACATCATGTTAAAAAATAATTTAATTGTTTTGAAGGTCAGTATTTTCATCAAAAAATGGATGTGGCAATGGGGGCAATATGCTCCCCCATTTTTGCAAACATTGTCATGTTAATGTGGGAACGCAAATATTCATTTAACTCTTTATTTGCTGACAAATGGATTCTTTATTTGCATTACATGGATGATTTGTTTTTTTTATGGACAGGTGATGAAATAGTAATTCATGGCTTTATGGACTACATTAACAATACTACAGAGTTTTTGAAATTTACTTACACAAATTGTAGGGACAGTATTAATTATTTAGATGTCACTATCAGAAGGGAGAACAACTGTGTTGTAATTTATTTAGAAGGCCAACTTATAGTAATAGCTTATCGCATTACAACAGCAGTCATCCTTTGCATGTAAAAAATAAT
This sequence comes from Protopterus annectens, assembly GCF_019279795.1. NCBI lineage: Eukaryota > Metazoa > Chordata > Ceratodontiformes > Protopteridae > Protopterus > Protopterus annectens. The sequence continues at coordinate 171,139,441 of NC_056730.1, read as the reverse complement.
TTGGTGAAAAGGCAATTTATCAGATTAGCCCGCATGGTTACGAAAGACAAAGATTTTAATGTCATGTACTTTTGGATATGTTTTCCTCTCGAGACTATCCCTTAGAACCTTTGGATAATTTCTTTAATGAAATAAGTATTAAAAGGGAACAAGTTTTGATCGTAACAATTTTGAATTATGGTAACACTATTATTTCGGAAAATAGTAACCATGAACAAACAATATCAACAGGTAACAAAGACTAAATTTGTTCTTTTGTTACTAGGTTTAGTGTAGACCATCAATTTTTATCTTACATCTTAAGTAAGAACTGGCATATTTTCCAGGGTTTCGATGGAATTATGGAAAAATTAGGATCCGGACCTAGTATTGTTTTTAGAAAAGGGCATATGTTTAAACAACTGTTAGAAAAGAAAGGACAAAGTACCAAGAAAGAAAAGCCTATAGGAATGAAAAAATGTGGATTTTGTTCTCAATGTTCACTTATTAAACTAGTAAATAAGATCAAAATAAATTATAATTACATCAAAATAGGAGGAAAATTCACTTCTGACACTGTGGGTGTTGTTTATAGAGCTTTGTGTGAGTCTTGTTCTGGTTTTTATATTGGCAAGACCAAGAGAAAACTTAAAGAACGGATGTAGGAGCATGCTAGAGACATCAATAATAAAAAAAAAAACAGTGCATTATATAGGCATGTTGAGAATGATCCTTCACATTGTTTTAAATTTGTAGTTATTGAAAAAGTCCCACAGGACCCTAGAGGAGGACCTTGAGAAGACTTGTTAGATTTCAAAGAGTTATGTAGGCAGATTAGGTTGAATGCCTTATGTGTACCTTGGTTAAATGATGGTATCTTTTTAGCCAGTTTTTTAAAACTGCGCTCATATAGAGTGTAGTTACTATCATCATTTTAGTAAAGTAAGGTACAATGAATCTTGGTTTCATCTTTCTTTGCTGATATTTAATATGCAGTATTTTTAAGACACGTCATTTCTTGTTTTATGTCTTTAAGAGAATTCACCTTGTGTTTTTAAAATGTATCAGTTGGGTTTTTATTGCACTATTTTATCACATGACTGTTTTTAATGAGAGTTTTTAAGATTTATGTGGTTATTGATTCTAGTATTCTGAAGAAGTCTTTGTTACATTCTGACGAAAGCACTAAATAAAGTTGTGTTTTGCACACTTTGATTTCACTTTTTTGAGTGATCATAGCAAGTTTGGTGATTCATGGCTGCCATCAGTTTTTGTTTCAAGTCTTCGTTTGGGTTACTTGTTTTTTTTGTTTTGGTTCTCTTCCCGTTACAATTTCGAGTTACTGAAACTTGAGATTCTGGGCTCGAGCTTATGAATTTCGAGCTTTCAGTAACTCGATCTTGTGAAAGGGAACTATATATATATATATATATATATATATATATATATATATATATGTACACACATAAACATATATATACATAAACACATATATATATATATTTACACACACACACACACACACACACACACACACACACACACACACACACACACACACACACACACACACATATATATATATATATATATATATATATATATATATATATATATATATATGCGAACACTTTATAAGCTCAAAATACTGAAATCTCAAATTTCAGTATCTTGAGTTCATGAAGGGGAAGGATCGGAAGATCACAACCACAGAAATGCAAAATTAAAAATCTCGAAAGTGGCAGATTTTGAATTAACGGTTCTGATGTTCCGATCTGTTTGTGGTTTCAGGTAAGTGTTTATGTTTAAGGATGTTGGGAAGGGGCTTTAGCATGTGTTAGTGTGTGCTGCTACTGTGATGTGTGTGTGCAAGAGTAATATAGTTTGTGTGATGGTGTTTTGTGTGTGTGTGTATGTAGTGCGACCTTGGAGTTAGAATATTTAGTAGGGGGGAGTGGGGGGTGCAGGGGAGCTTGCCCCCTGCATATAATAAGGGTAGGTGTGTGTGCTTGTTTAGTTTTGTGCGTGTGTGTTGTAATGGTATTTGAAAGTGTTAGGAGTTTGAATTTCATGGTTTTGCAGTTTCGGGATTTAGGGTTTCGTGATTGTGTAGTTTTGGGTATTTGGATTTTCTACTTTATGGGCTTGAGATTCTGTAATTCAAGATTTCAGAATTTCGAGCTTATAAAGTGAATCCGCATATATATATATATATATATATATATATATATATATATATATATGTGTGCGTGTAGTGAGTATATGTATATATATATATATATATATATATATATATATATATATATATATAAATATATATATATATATATATATATATACATATTTGAACATATGTATATAAATCCAAATATATATATATATATATATATATATATATATATATAAATATATATATATATATATATATATATATATATATATATATATATATATATATATATATCTAGGAGCTACACAATCCTGAAAGCCCAAAATCCTGAAGACCAAAATCCTAAAAGTTCAAAATACTGAAAATTCAAAATCCTGAAAACTCAAAATCCTGAAAACATGCCCCCTGCTTATACTTGGAGAACAGTAATATAGTTTGTGTTTTATTTGTTTCTGTATGTTCTTGTGCTGAAATATTGTGAATGTTGGTATCCTGTGTGTTTTCAGAATTTTGAGTTTTCAATATTTTGAATTTTCAGGATTTTGGGCTTTAAGGATTCTGTAAATATATATATATATATATATATATATATATATATATATATATATATATATATATATATATATATATATATATATATATATATATATATATATATATATATATATATATATATATATATATATATATATATATATATATATAAAAATAATATATATATGGATTCATTTTACAATCTTAAAATACTGAAATATCGAATTTCAGTATCTCGCGGCTGTACAGTCGGAAGTGCAGTTACGCAAAACTGCACTATATCGAATGTGGAAATGTCGAATTAGCTGTTGTGGTATTGCATTCGTGATGTGTGGTGTGGTGTGTAGATTTAGCTGGGGATTCAGGTAAGTGGTGTTTTCGTAAGGGTATTGGGTAGGGATTTTAATGTGTGTGAGTGTGTGTCCTGGTAGATTTTATGTGTTTCTGTGTTTAGTGCGACTGTGGCATTAATATATATAAGTAGGGTGGGTGTGGCGTGCGCAGCTCCCCCACATGGGGGGGGTGCAAGTGGGCTTGCCCTCTGCTTATAGGTAGGGTAGGTATGTTTGTATGTTATGTTGTGTTTGTGTGTGTTGTTTTCTTTCTTGTAGTGTAGTTAGGTAGGTGAATGTGTGTTTGTTTGTGTGGTGGTATGTGTATGTGTATGGTCACAATTTTGATTTTCATGGTTGTGGGTTTTCGGTCATGTGGATTTTGGCTATAGAGTCTCGAGATACTGAAATTCGATATTTCAGCATTTCGAGATTGTATAGTGAATCTATGTATATATATATATATATATATATATATATATATATATATATATATGTACATATGTATAAATGGTTTCACTTCAGAATCCTGAAATATCACAATCCTGAACTTCATAATCTGGAACCCAAAATCCTGAAAACCCAAAATCCTGAATCACAAAATACTGAAAATGTACAGGATGCAAAGAATGACAGTATTCCAGTACAAGGACATAGAGAGACACATACAAGACAAAGAATATCACTTTTCACCAAGTATGGGCAGGGGGTAGCACCCCCCACTCCCCCTGCTAATTAAATTTATAACCTCCAAGATTGCAGTCCACAGAAAAAAAATGGCAAACATACCATCACATGTGTTCACGACTGCCTGTTGTAACCTTAGTAACTTTCCTTGTAACTTGCTATACTACAACATAACTCATGATAGTGTAGTGAAGTGCAATCTTGGAGTTGATATATTTAATTAGAAGGGGGTGTGGGAGGTGCAGAGGGGCTTACCTCCCTGTTAATATTTGGTGGAATGTAATCTGGTTTGTGTTCTCTATAGTCAGTATATGTATCCCATGTGTTTTCAGTCTGGGCATTCTGGATTTTGTGTTTTCAGGATTTTGGGCTTCCAGATTATGAAGTTTTCTCAAAATTCAGGACTGTGATATTTCAGGATTCTGAAGTGAAACAATATATATATATATATATATATATATATATATATATATATATATATATATATAGTGCAGTTGGACATCGGATCCGAACTCTGTAACTCTTACTGTGAATTCTGACCAAAGGCTGTCTAAATGCAGGTGGAGGGGCCCAAACTAGGGAGCTCTTTCAAGTTTTGCCGTTATGCCTTCCTCCCCAGCAGGACTGTTCTGCCTTGCAACAAAATAATAATGCTTGTCAAGCTTGAACCCAGGGCCCTTTAAACTACAGTCAAGACAATATACCATTGCACCAGCTGAGCCATATAAAATAGTGATAACATTCCAAACATATCACTTAGTACAGCCATTCAACAGTAGGGAAAGTACTCTGTGGAATCAGTCAGGTACTCTATATATGTATGGAGATGCATATATGTGGACAAATCTATACATAATACACACACACACACACACACACACACACACACACATATATATATATATATATATATATATATATATATATATATATATATATTATATATATATTTATAAATAGAGAGATATACATCCACATGTATATCTACGGATTCACTTTATAAGCTCAAAATTCTGAAATCTCGAATTACAGAATCTCAAGCCCATAAAGTAGAAAATCCAAATACTCTAAACCACACAATCATGAAGCCCTAAATGCCGAAACCGCAAAACCACAAAATTCAAACTCCCAACACTTTTAAACACCATTACAACACACACACACACACACACACACACACACACACACACACACACACACACACACACACACACACACACACACACACAGACAACTAAACTAGCACACACACCTACCCTTATTATATGCAGGGGGCAAGCCCCTTGCACCCCCCCATGTTGGGGGCTGCTCCTCCCACACCCCCCCTACATAAATATTCTAACTCCAAGGTCGCACTACATACACACACACACACACACACATACACACACACACACACACACACACACACACACACACACACACACACACACACACACACAAACTGAATTCCTCTCGCACACACACACACATCACATTAAAAACACACACTAACACACACTACAGCCCCTACCATACACCCTTAAACATAAACACTTACCTGAATCCACAAACACATCAGAACCCCAGAACCACTAATTCAAAATCTCCAGCATTCGATATTTTGAATTTTGTGCTTCTGTGGTTGCGATCTTCTGATCATTCACTTTATGAACTTGAGATAATGAAATTCAAGATTTCAGTATTTCGAGCTTATAAAGTGTTCCCATATCCACATATATGCATACATACATACATATACATAGAAAGGTGAATAAATACATACATATATATATATATATATATATATATACATAAATATACAGAAAGATATGACAGCTGCAGACACATGCAATTGAAGCGTCATGCTGCTACACACTAGACGTCCACATCTGAAAATGCACTCACTGGACGTATTCCTTAAAATGCGGAACTATGACATCTGTGCTGTAACAGACACCTGGTTAAAGGCAGCAGGAAGCACCCCTGCACTACCAGCCTATTACATATTCCACAACTCTTGGCTGCAGAACTGTGACTGAAGCTCGAAAGGTGGTGGTGTTTCCATATCCATTAAGGAGTCAAACACCTCCAGAGTGTTAACCAAATGAGGCATTACAGATATTGCAGGTATAGCTAACACTGGGTAGGACAGTGGTTCAGGTCATAGCCTGCTATAGGTCCCCAAACATGTCCCAACACTCACACTCCATGTCCCTAAACAACCTGGAGGATAATATTGTCCAACCTAACCCTCACATACTGGTTGAATTCAACTACCCCCACCATTAACTTGGCAAGCTACGCATGTACCAATGCACATGCCCATTACATTGACCTGGTCCTTCCTAATATGTGCGACTATTGCTCAAAACCAATAGTCAACCCCCCCTTGTTATATGTGAACACAAATTAATCACCTTTGGAAATCCATGGCCATCCCACCCCAACCCCCCGGCACAGGTAACCACCATGCAAAGCCTTTCCAAAGCTGAATATGGCCTCATAACAAAAGAGGTAGCTAACCTCATGGCAGCCATGGAAATGGAGACTAGGTGCATGACAGCTGAATCAAACAACAATGCACTATGAACATGTACACAAATTAATGGGTACTGCCATACCCACTACAACCAGGGCCCTTACCTCCAAAAAAAGGAAGCTGATCTGGTGGTCCCCTGCCATACAGACACTGTACAATACAAGGGTGAAACTGATATGGAATAAGGTGAAGTCCCAAGACTGGAAATCAACCTTTATCAGCTTCAATCGAAGGTAGAGATCCCTCATCAAATACTACAAAGTTAGCTGTGAGAACAGAATTGGAGCACATAGTGAAGACAACCTCAAGGCCTCATACAGTTATGTAAAGAATCTCCATTGCGATAGCAAGATTTGTTCTGACCTACTAGACGATGGAACCTCCCAGACTGAGCCAACAAATAATGCCAATATACTGGCTGGCATCTTGAGTGGAAACATTACCTCTCACCCCCCCAAAGGACCAATCACAATACCAGTACACCACCAGGCACCCAGTATTACTGCAGCACAGGTTAAAACTCCACTGTCCAACACCAATAATACAGCTTCTATGAAACCTAAGAATAGCACTGTTTGTGTTCTACATGAACTACAGAGTGACCTGGCACCTTACCTGTGTGCCCTGTTCAAGCACAGCCTCACTTCTGGCTTTGAGCCTACTGAATTGCACACTGCTACAGTCACCCCTCTCCACAAACAAGGTGTAAATACAGACCCTGGGAAATACCGCCCCAACTGCTTGACAAGTCTGTTATGTGAAGCTATGGAATGCATCATCATGCATGTAATCAACAGACGATATGGGAATCTGCAGACTCAGGATGCCACATAGTTTACCTTTGTGAAGGGTAGGTCATACCTGCACATTCAACCTTGTTAACTCCTTGGTGTCAGACACCTGAGCTGTGGATGAAGGCAAGATGACACATACAGCCTATATTTATCTGGCCAAAGTCTTTGATAACATTCCCCACTCACTAAGTAGGTGGGAACAAAGGAACAAACACAGGGGTAGATTGGACATATTGCTGTCATACATTGAGGCAGTTGCAGATGGCAATGGGTTTGTTGTAACATCCTTTATGAGGAATAAGACATTGGTAATATCGATAGATATGAGTATTTACTGACTGCATTCCCCAGAGTCCACAACTAATTTATGAAGGACACCAACTGTCTGGTGAACACACAAAACATAACAGGCAGACATGTGGCCAGTCTGTGGACAGTGTGCCAGTGGAGAGGTATGTCAGAGATATATCATTGTGAGTTGTGACATCACACACTAAATGCATGTCCACACACACCCTGTCAATCTATCATTCCACCATATGTATAACAGCAAGGATGACATAGAATCTGTTCACAAATCAGGGGATATGTCCCTCATGTTGGTTGGCTGTGCCCCCATGTCCTGTCCTGTCCTGTGACGTATTGAATCCCACTGTATGTCAATCCGTAGGCCACCATCTCTGTAATGTCCCTCACACAGGCAAGGAAATGGGGCAAGGTCCACATTAAAGAATGTCCCATATGTCAGAACTAGCAGCAGTGTCCAGGTCCACAGCACAATACAATGTGGGCACCTACATAATGGTACGGCCGTAGCAATACCTGCCATCTGCTCATCTATATAGAGGACAGACAGAAAGTAGCTGGCCAACAGGTTATGCATTAGGATAAATGTTTTGAAAGATACACATCTGAAACTGAAAGCTATGCCATTACTACATGACAGCAGTCCTCAATGACTTGTCCAAAAAACATAGTAGTCTACAGTTAATATCAACATATCAGATCAATATCCAATAGGAGATACTTATAAACATACAGCTCAAACACCAAGAACAAGATATTCAGTACTCAGAGTCCAGCTTTGCATGCAGGGGTGTATGGTTCCAGTACTACAATCTACTCTTACTTGAAAAAGCACTGTTAAAAGTACTAACGTAATGATACAATATGTGTTAAATTATTTCTGTCAACCAGTGCACTGTCGCTGGTGTAACATGCAAGTGTCACTGCATATAACCTGGGATACTACCCATGTATGAAACAAATCCAAAGAGAAAAGATTGTGGTACTACCCATGTATACCCAGGTGTCCCATACAGTATACTCACACCCCTTGCAACTGTAATGACAGCACATAGACACATGTTATGTGCAAGAAATTAAATACACTTATTAAAGATGTCATTATCCTATTTTATCAGACTGGAATGTGATCACTGGGTACCAGGGCTAAGCATTGCTTAAATGTAAATGCTAATCAGATTTGTGCACTGGTAAGTGAAGCTTACATCTTTTAGGCACCTAATCGTTTAACAGTACATTAGCATCACTTACCGTTGTGCAAACCTGTACAAACCTGCTCAAAGCAGCACAAAACTGCCTTAACCACTCTGCCTCTAATGACCCTTGTTCTGTCTAGCAGCAAAATAAACAGATCTTACCGGTCTTGACCCCAGGACCCTGCACACCATAGCCTATGCAATTTACAGGGTTCCAGTGTGTAGCTCGCAAGACATTTCCCTGTGAGCTACATCATCAAAACCAAATGGCTGCAGCGACACTTTGCCGTAGTGCAATATGGCTGAAAAGCCTAGCCGCTGCAGCTGTAATCTATGAATGGGCAGAGACAGCCGTACCGGATGTGTTAACACATTCCTTATTCACATTCAAGGAATGCATTTATTTAATTATTTATTTATTTTGTTGTCAGACTGACAACCTAAGCCACCTCAGCTGCATTGCTTCAGAATGTTTTCTCAAAGATACCCTTCTTTACAGCCAGTTTACAACAGGGAAGAGACAAGTGTGCAACTAGGAAGGATTTGTATCCATCTATCTATATGTATATATATATATATATATATATATATATATATATATATATATATATATATATATATATATATATATATATATATATATATATATATATATATATATATATAAATGAATAGAAACATACATACATAGAGAGAGAGTGAGATATGTTGGGAGATCCATAGATGTGTACAACAATATATAAATATATTACCAATAAATAAGGAAGTGTGTGTGTGTGTGTGTGTGTGTGTGTGTGTGTGTGTGTGTGTGTGTGTGTGTGTGTGTGTGTGTGTGTGTGTGTATATATATATATATATATATATATATATATATATATATATATATATATATATGTGTGTGTGTGTGTGTGTGTGTGTGTGTGTATATATATATATATATACACACACATATTTATATATATATATATATATATATATATATATATATATATATATATATATATATATATATATATATTTATATATCGACACATATACATATATGCATTTTATATATATCTGTATGTGTGTGTGTGTTTATATATTTATATATATATATATATATATATATATATATATATATATATATATATATATATATATATATATATATATATATATATATATATATATATATATATATATATATATATATATATATATATATATATATATATATATATATATATATATATATATATATATATATATATATATATATATATATATATATATATATATATATATATATATATATATATATATATATATATATATATACATATATATATATATATATATATATATATATATATATATATATATATATATATATATATATATATATATATATATATATATGTATGGGTCCCTATCACTTCGTCGAAATTTCAATTCACCTAAACTTCATTACATCAACAAGAATTTTAGGTGGGGGGCTTTGCCCCCCACACCCCCCAATGTGGGGGGCTGTGCCCCCCACACACCCCCAACTATATATATATCAACTCCAGGGTCGCACAACATTGGGGACGGGGGCAAATGCTTGTCGATGTAATGAAGTTTAGACTAAATGACAGTTAGGTGAATTGAAATTTCGACGAAGTGATAAGGACCCATATATATATATATCTATCTCTCTCTCTCTCTCTCTCTCTATATATATATATATATATATATATATATATATATATATATACACATATACAAACTTATATATATGCATACATGTCACAAAATGCCCATACAAACATATGCTGCTGATAGACCACCCACAGCGCAGCTTGCACTGTTGGATACAAAAGCAACAAAAAAAAAAAAAAAATCTCTTGTTTTCCCACCTTACTGAACTAGAGTAGTCCAGTTTCAGAGTTGCTGATCCCTGGGCTTTGTTTTTAGTTCCTGTTACTGATCCATTGCCTTATTAGGAAGGAGGGAAGTTTCTTTGCTTACCAGTGGGAGTGGGAAGCACTGAGCAGCCTTTTTGTCCGAATTGGTGAAGTTTCAGCCAGAAACTAGTAGTCCATTGGTCGTTTTGGGCCAATTCCTAGCTCCTTTCAGCCCCCTGCTATAAAACACGCTAAACACGCGTTTTCCAGCTTGTACCAACTCAGCACAGATCCTCGTGGTGGCCTGCAGAGTGATCCAAGCAGCAGAGAGCTAAAAGAGTGACTTTCTACCAGATATAAGTATTTTTGTGGCTTTCCCACTGTTATTAAGCTAGCGACTGCATTTCGCCTGTTTTACTGCTACTTTAAGTGATTTCTGCATTTTACACTGTTTATTGCACTTTAAGTTACTAATTGTTGCAAATTGTTTCTGTAGGCTACACACTAAAGTGCGCTTAGCCGATTTACAGCATTTATAGCATTTACTGTCTGTTTTTCCTTATCTCTGTAATAAAACAAAAAATCTCTTGTTTTCCCGCCTTACTGAACTAGAGTAGTCCAGTTTCAGAGTTGCTGATCCCTGGGCTTTGTTTTTAGTTCCTGTTACTGATCCATTGCCTTATTAGGAAGGAGGGAAGTTTCTTTGCTTACCAGTGGGAGTGGGAAGCACTGAGCGGCCTTTTTGTCCGATTTGGTGAAGTTTCAGCCAGAAACTAGTAGTCCATTGGTCGTTTTGGGCCAATTCCTAGCTCCCTTCAGCCCCCTGCTATAAAACACGCTAAACGCGCGTTAGCACGATTTAGTGCGGAGTTGCCACTGTTGCACACAAGAGCAGCAGCGGTTAAACAAGGTTAAACTATTCGGGCCATCTAAATTCCATTCTTCAAATTTTCCCTTAGAACTGCCTTCCTCGAGCTGTACTGCTGATCTAACCAGCATATCCTATAACTGAAAAGTTCATCTCTACTTGATTCCCAAGTAGACTATTCTCTATCTGTAAAGCCTAGCACTTACTCCTACAGTACTTGCACCTTGATAAAGCACTCTTATTATAGATAGTACCCCACCAGCCTAAAACCCACTTCCCCCGGAGTCCTTTGAAAGTCTCTTTATCTACTACTTCTAGTATGTCGAGGGATCAGTTGCTAGTGTCCTCTCCAGCTCAACTGGTGAAGCTGGGAATATTGAGGCAATGTTACATTTGCCTCATATACACAGACAATCCTCTCCTTCTCCCACAAAACACAAATACATGCGAGAGATGCAACTATACGGCCAAACTGGAGGCTGAGCTCTCTCAACATAGGACTGGCAAGACCAGACAGGAGGAGAAGGTAACCACACACAATACATACCCAGTCACACATGGTACCATCACAACTTCAAATCATACACATACTCACACAAAGACATACTCGGAGGCTCTGATCAAAAATTTACCAAAACAGCAGAGGCCACCAAAGCAGACACCCAAACAACTACCACCTCACGACCCAACACATGCAACACATAGACCACACAGTCAGAGTGTCAAACAGTCACAGCCCTTAAGGCCAAACAAAATGCCAGACACACTTGTCATTGGTGATTCCATAGTCAGACACACTGACGCCCCGCTCACCAGACTGAGTAAGGAGAAGGTCACAGTAAGCTGCCTGTCGGGCGCTAGAATCCACCACATAACGTAAGCACTCAGGTCTCTCAACAGCAGGTACAAGTACGACTCAGTCATTGTCCATGCTGGTGTCAACGACCTGAGACGTACCTCCTTGGACTACATGAAAAGGGACATCGAGGAGCTCTCTGATTATGTAGCCCAGGCAGGTATGACCCTGACCTTGAGCAGTATCCTACCTTCACCTAGAATGATGCCACAATACAGTGATAAGATGATCAGCTTTAATAATTGGCTTAAATTCTGGTGTCATTCAAAGGGGATCCAATGTCTGTCTGCCTGGGATGACATGCTGGACAAGCCACGCTGCTTCGCAAGGGACGGCTTGCACCTGTCACCCTGGGCTTCCAGATATTGGCAAAGGCTCTTGCCACCCCATAGTGCCTTTTTTAGGCAAGGCTCAAATTCTAAACCTACCACCCTAGAACACCAAAAAGGAAAAAAAACTAAGGGTAATGCTGCTCAATGCCAGAAGTCTCAATCTCAAAATGCACGCACTTGAGGCCCTTCTCAATATGGAGAACATCGATGTCTGTGCTGTGACAGAAACCTGGTTCAAGGCTCCTGAGAGCACCCCAGCACTAACAGGTTTCACCTCATATCATGCCCGCCCCAAAATCTGGACAACACCAAGAAAGGAGGGGGGGTGTCCATATTCATAAAGGACACCCACACCTCAAGGTTGGTGGCAACGCACGATGCATCGCAGACCATCCAGGTGCAATTAACCATAGGCAAGACTGCTCTGCAATTTGTAGCATGTTACAGGCCACCCTCTCAAACTCAGGAATCTCACATGGCCTTCCTGAAAACATTGGAGGGATAAATGTATCTCCAAACACCATCATACTAGGTGACTTCAACTACCCTAATATAGACTGGGAACACTACTCAAGCCCGAACACTCTAACCCAAAGATTCCTGGAGTTCATAAACTCAAATGCCATGGAACAACTAGTCACCATCCCCACAAGAGGAGAAAACATACTTGATCTCATCATCACGAACATGGGATCAAAATGTTCAACACCGAAGTATACCCCTCACTGGTGAGATCAGATCACAAACTAATCTCGCTGGAGGTCCTCATCCCGCCCCACCTGAAACAAAAAAGACCACAGTGAAAAACTTCTCAAAAGCCGATTTCACACTTCTAAAAACTAGTGTGGTCTCCTTTAAGGCCCCTGAGCCAGTGATAAACATTACTCAAACCGCTGAATCACTTACAAATGCCTTCTACCAGCACCTACAGGACTGCATGGATCAGGCAATCCCAAACAAAACTAAGACTCTCTGTACCAAAGGCAAGCACCCAGTCTGGTGGACCCCAGCCATAAACAAGCTCTACAACAAAAGGAGGAAGCTACTATAAGATAGAGCAAAATCCTTGAAAGGTAAGACACCTTTGATCATTATAAGTAAAAAACTAAGAGCTCTCATAAAATCATCCAAGGCAAATTTTGAGAGAAAAATCGCCAAGGACTCTAAAGACAATCTTAAGGCCTTCTTTAGCTATGTTAGAAACCTAGGAGGAAACTCCCAGATATGCTCAGAATTAGTTCAAAATGATGTGAAAATTACTGAACCTACACACATTGCTAACATACTGGCTGACAGGTTCAGTGCAAACTCCCCCAAAAAGGAGAGATATCTATTCCAGAGGATTGTAGCCCCCAAACATCTCCAACGCCCAGGTGAGAACTGCCCTCACTAAGGCAAAACACAGCATCCATGGGACCGGATGGTGTCCCCGGCTGTGTGCTTCATGAACTCAATTAGGAATTAAACCCACAGTTAGGACAGCTGTTTAATCTTAGCCTCACCTCAGGATACGTACCCAAGGAGTGGCGACGCACTGTGGTCCCACTTCATAAGGGCGGTGCCTCCACAGACCCTGGAAATTACCACCCCATTAGCTTGACAAGCCTTATCTGCAAAGCCATGGAGAGGATCATAATGGAACTCATAAATAAAGACATAGGGAACTTGCAGACTTTGGATCCAACCCAGTTTGGCTTTGTCAAAGGCAGATCCTGCCTCTTAAACTTGGTTGACTTTTTCGAGACAGTCACCAAGGCCATTGATGAGGGAAAGGCAGTCCATACAGCCTACCTCGACCTGGCAAAGGCCTTCACACAATACCCCACTCAGGTATCATCGAAAAACTCATCAGCTTGAATGTAAACCCATACATCACAAGATGGGTTGCAAACTGGCTAAGTGACAGAACCCACAGGGTCAGAGTTGCTGGAGCCATGTCAGACTCAAAGCCTGTCACAAGTGGTGTCTCACAGGGCTCAGTCCTGGGTCCACTCTTGTTCGGCATCTACTTTTCTGAAGTACAAGCAAACACAGGAGGGTTATGGCTGACAAAGTTTGCAGATGACTGCAAACTGGGCCATAGTCGAAAACACATCTGACACAGATATCCTCCAGAAGGGCCTCACAGAAACGGATAACTGGTGCCAGAGCCATGGCCTGAAGTTAAACACCAAAAAATGCATAGTCATACCCTTCGGGAAAAACAAGGTTACCCCTAGCTACCATATAGGTGGCAATCCACTGAGCACAGAAAAGTCATCAGGGATCTGGGGACCCAAGTTGACAGTAGCCTTCGTTTGACACTCATGTTGCTAAAGTAGTTAGGAAAACCTTCTATATCGCCCACCTGATCATGAAGGGATTCACATCTAGATCAAGGGAGGTCATCGTCCCCCTGTACTCATCACTCATTAGACCTATGATTGAGTACAATGCCCGCTCGAAAGTATCTGACCAGACACCTGCTGCAGCTTGAAAGGCCCCAAAAGTTCCTCACCAAAAGGATAAAGGGTCTCAAAAATATGTCTTATGCTGCCCGACTGAAAGAACTCCAGCTCTATTCAGTCTCATACCGCTTGCTCAGAGGTGACCTGTGCCTGACATATAAGGCCATGTCAAACCCAGATTTGATGAATATGCTTCACCTCAAAAAAATCTAGATCCCTCAGAACCACAAGGGCGGGAGACTTAAACCTTGACATGGTTATAAATAGAACGTGCTGGAGGGACAGATTCATCACCCAGAGACTCCCTATGCTGTGGAACAAAATCCCAGTACATGTGAGGCAGAGCACCTCGCTGGCCTTGTTCAAGAGGAATCTTGACCAATGGATGGGAGATCGCAGATATACCCCAGGGATTAATTCAGTGTCACTGCTTGACAGAGGCACAGAAAAATGATAGGCATAGTTTTTATTCAAACTAAAGGGGTGGCGAAAGCCACATAACTATGGGCTAGGCTTATAAATGCCCTTGGGCAGATAGCCTAGTATGAACCTATGAACCTATGAACCATGACACTCATACTTAACTATATAAATATATATATATATATATATATATATATATATATATATATATATAGGGTTTACTATCAAAATGCTGACGTGCAATTGCACGGCTATGAAGTATTCGAACAACATATGTTCGAATACTTCATAGTTTGGCAGGTTATGTCCATATTCATAAAGGACACCCACACCTCAAGGTTGGTGGCAACGCACGATGCATCGCAGACCATCCAGGTGCAATTAACCATAGGCAAGACTGCTCTGCAATTTGTAGCATGTTACAGGCCACCCTCTCAAACTCAGGAATCTCACATGGCCTTCCTGAAAACATTGGAGGGGATAAATGTATCTCCAAACACCATCATACTAGGTGACTTCAACTACCCTAATATAGACTGGGAACACTACTCAAGCCCGAACACTCTAACCCAAAGATTCCTGGAGTTCATAAACTCAAATGCCATGGAACAACTAGTCACCATCCCCACAAGAGGAGAAAACATACTTGATCTCATCATCACGAACATGGGATCAAAATGTTCAACACCGAAGTATACCCTCGCTGGTGAGATCAGATCATAAACTAATCTCGCTGGAGGTCCTCATCCGCCCCACCTGAAACAAAAAGACCACAGTGAAAACTTCTCAAAAGCCGATTTCACACTTCTAAAAACTAGTGTGGTCTCCTTTAAGGCCCCTGAGCCAGTGGTAAACATTACTCAAACCGCTGAATCACTTACAAATGCCTTCTACCAGCACCTACAGGACTGCATGGATCAGGCAATCCCAAACAAAACTAAGACTCTCTGTACCAAAGGCAAGCATCCAGTCTGGTGGACCCCAGCCATAAACAAGCTCTACAACAAAAGGAGGAAGCTACTATAAGATAGAGCAAAATCCTTGAAAGGTAAGACACCTTTGATCATTATAAGTAAAAACTAAGAGCTCTCATAAAATCATCCAAGGCAAATTTTGAGAGAAAATCGCCAAGGACTCTAAAGACAATCATAAGGCCTTCTTTAGCTATGTTAGAAACCTAGGAGGAAACTCCCAGATATGCTCAGAATTAGTTCAAAATGATGTGAAAATTACTGAACCTACACACATTGCTAACATACTGGCTGACAGGTTCAGTGCAAACTTCTCCCCTCCCCAAAGGAGAGATATCTATTCCAGAGGATTGTAGCCCCCAAACATCTCCAACGCCCAGGTGAGAACTGCCCTCACTAAGGCAAAAACAAAGCAGCCATGGGACCGGGTGGTGTCCCGGCTGTGTGCTTCATGAACCCAATGAGGAATTAAACGCACAGTTAGGACAGCTGTTTAATCTTAGCCTCACCTCAGGATACACCCAAGGAGTGGCGCAGCACTGTGGTCCCACTTCATAAGGCGGTGCCTCCACAGACCCTGGAAATTACCACCCCATTAGCTTGACAAGCCTTATCTGCAAAGCCATGGAGAGGATCATAATGGAACTCATAAATAAAGACATAGGGAACTTGCAGACTTTGGATCCAACCCAGTTTGGCTTTGTCAAAGGCAGATCCTGCCTCTTAAACTTGGTTGACTTTTTCGAGACAGTCACCAAGGCCATTGATGAGGGAAAGGCAGTCCATACAGCCTACCTCGACCTGGCAAAGGCCTTCACAATACCCCACTCAGGTATCATCGAAAAACTCATCAGCTTGAATGTAAACCCATACATCACAAGATGGGTTGCAAACTGGCTAAGTGACAGAACCCACAGGGTCAGAGTTGCTGGAGCCATGTCAGACTCAAAGCCTGTCACAAGTGGTGTCTCACAGGGCTCAGTCCTGGGTCCACTCTTGTTCGGCATCTACTTTTCTGAAGTACAAGCAAACACAGGAGGGTTATGGCTGACAAAGTTTGCAGATGAGTGCAAACTGGGCCATAGTAAAACACATCTGACACAGATATCCTCCAGAAGGGCCTCACAGAAACGGATAACTGGTGCCAGAGCCATGGCCTGAAGTTAAACACCAAAAAATGCATAGTCATACCTTCGGGAAAAACAAGGTTACCCCTAGCTACCATATAGGTGGCAATCCACTGAGCACAGAAAAGTCATCAGGGATCTGGGGACCCAAGTTGACAGTAGCCTTTCGTTTGACACTCATGTTGCTAAAGTAGTTAGGAAAACCTTCTATATCGCCCACCTGATCATGAAGGGATTCACATCTAGATCAAGTAGGTCATCGTCCCCTGTACTCATCACTCATTAGACCTATGATTGAGTACAATGCCCGTCGAATGTATCTGACCAGACACCTGCTGCAGCTTGAAAGGCCCCAAAAGTTCCTCACCAAAAGGATAAAGGGTCTCAAAAATATGTCTTATGCTGCCCGACTGAAAGAACTCCAGCTCTATTCAGTCTCATACCGCTTGCTCAGAGGTGACCTGTGCCTGACATATAAGGCCATGTCATACCCAGATTTGATGAATATGCTTCACCTCAAAAAATCTAGATCCCTCAGAACCACAAGGGCGGGAGACTTAAACCTTGACACGGTTATAAATAGAACGTGCTGGAGGGACAGATTCATCACCCAGAGACTCCCTATGCTGTGGAACAAAATCCCAGTACATGTGAGGCAGAGCACCTCGCTGGCCTTGTTCAAGAGGAATCTTGACCAATGGATGGGAGATCGCAGATATACCCCAGGGATTACTTCAGTGTCACTGCTTGACAGAGGCACAGAAAAATGATAGGCATAGTTTTTATTCAAACTAAAGGGGTGGCAAAAGCCACATAACTATGGGCTAGGCTTATAAATGCCCTTGGGCAGATAGCCTAGTATGAACCTATGAACCTATGAACCATGACACTCATACT
The DNA here is from genome assembly GCF_019279795.1 of Protopterus annectens. NCBI lineage: Eukaryota > Metazoa > Chordata > Ceratodontiformes > Protopteridae > Protopterus > Protopterus annectens. The sequence continues at coordinate 171,121,133 of NC_056730.1, read as the reverse complement.
TAACTATATAAATATATATATAGATATATATATATATATATATATATATATATATATATATATATATATATATATATATATATATATATATATATATATATATATATATAGGGTTTACTATCAAAATGCCGACGCAATTAGACGGTTATGAAGTATTCAACAACATATGTTGAATACTTCATAGTTTAACGGTAGAAGATGTGAGCGAACATTATCATTGCGAATGGACTGTGCATTTGCAATTATAACGTTCGCTGATGTAAGCGGATTGCGGTACAGTGCGATTAGGGAAATACATCCCTTTCCTCACTGTAGTGCGATCTCGGAGTTGGAATATTAAGTTAGGGGGGTGTGGGGGGTGCAGGGGGGCTTGCTCCCTGCATAGATGTGAGTGTAGGCTAGTTAGGTAGGGAGTTAAGGGAAGGGTGGGAGTGCTGTTAATTGTTGAAAATGTCGCGAGTGACATTTTCGACAATTAACAGCTATTTTTGATATTAGGTGCATACGGAAATGTTAATTTCCGATGTTTAAATTCGAAGTTCCGTACACTTTTTTTTTTAATTTTCGAATTTTTGATAGTAAACCATACATATATATATATATATATATATATATATATATATATATATATATATATATATATGTGCATACAAACTTATATATATGCATACATGTCGCAAAATGCCCATACAAACATATGCTGCTGATAGACCACCCACAGCGCAGCATGCACAGTTGGATACAAAAGCAGCCATGACACTCACATCTGCCCTCCCCACAGTCCAAATAAATAAGTGAACAGTACACTGCTACAAAATCATGACAGGCCATACACAATGGCCAGACATAACAATCTCTTAACAAAACAAATAAAATGTCTGAACATAGCAAAGAAAAAATACAACCAGCCTGTAATTCACACATGTTTATTATACTCTGATGTCTTAGCCAAAGCCTTCAAGGAGTAAACATTATCAGAAATACATACCTTAATCACAAGAAGCAATTAACACCTAATTACATAATTGAATACACAGCCTTCAATTACACTTGTCATTTAACCCCCTACGGGATAAAGTATCACAGTTAATGTTAATACATTGAGTCTGTACATAACAGTTGTCCTTTTATGAATGTTTCATCACACTGAGGAACAGATGTTTTCAGAAACAGTACCTTGAGACCCACTACTGTCCCCATGGTTTGATTTATTCAAATGTACAGCTATAGAACTGACATATTTTTTATCAGTAATATGTCTGACATGTTCTAACAGCCTAGTTTTAAAACATGTGTTACTGTCCCCCACATAAAATATGTTACAAGGCCATCTAAGAGCATTCTCTATACACCTACCTCTTGAATGTACAAAGTTCAACATGTTTCCCAGCCATTTCTCTCAGCAGGAATTACAGCACTAAATAATGATAGACCATTATACCTCTCCACTTACTACTTTATGACATCTGGACAAAGCCTGACATAATTGGTGGACAGAAGCCCAAATACACGGCCATACATGAAATACTGCTGTTATACACTGAGACAGTTGTTGGTGTTACAGGGTTTCTTGTAACATATCTTTTCTGAGGGATATAAAGTCAGAAAAACAAATGTATGTTACCATCTACATAATGCAATCACTAGAGTTGTTGTGTCTTTCGGCTTTTCCCGGTTAGGGGTCGCCACAGCAGAACTCCGGTCCGCTAATGATTGGCAGTAGATTTTTACATGCTAAGTTGCCAGCTCTGATGCACAACCTTCAAGAAAGGTACGCCCATTCACATATGTCTCCACACAGAAGATGCTATAGCTGAGAATTGAACAGGACAACGTCTTACTGTGAGGCAACAACACTACCGCACCACCACCACCACCAGAGTATGCTACTGATTTGCCAAGAACAACACTTGTCTGGGGAACAGCCCATACATAACAGACTAACCTGTGGCCATTATGTGGATGGCCCTACAGTTGAGAGCTATGCAGAGACAGAACATTGTCAACCTGAAACCCATGCAGAAGTAGCATGTGCAGACAAACCCTATTAAACTAGCAGTATTCCAAACATATATCAGCAATACTCACATTTGGCTCCTAAGTCTTGAACCTTCACCACCATTTAGTTGGCTTGTCTCCACAAGTCTTGTTGTAAGAGGTAGTAGCTCACACAACTCCAGGATGTCTTCCTCACAAGTAAGGAAAAGGGACAATGCCCACATGGAGTATTCACTTATAGGAGTGTGTTGCCATGACATTGGCTATTGGAAGAACTACACAGCTGCTCTGCATGCAATTAGCAAGTGGGGGACCCCAATAGGTTCACAGGTCATCACCTGGTCATGAGCATCACCTACAAAAGCCATGCTGCCACCTATTCAAACCAGCTCTATCCCTGTAATGCAGAGAGAGAGAGAGAGAGAGAGAGAGAGAGAGAGAGAAATAACAAATGAAACATAAAGTGGAAAAGAGAAGAAAAAGGTAAGTGGAACATGTAAGCACATAATTGAATGTAGTACTTGGTCTGTAATAGGTTCATAGGTTCATAGGTTGGTACTAGGCTATCAGCCCTAGGGCCTATACAAGCCTAACCAAAACAATTCCCTGGCTATTTCTTCCCACACTATTTACTTCCCTGGACCCCTGTCTAACAGGGTGACTGACGTGATCCCCGGGGTGAATTTCCTTTCTCCCATCCAATCGTCAAGGTTCCTTTTGAAGAGGGCCAAAGAGGCACTCTACTTGACATGTATGGGCAATCTATTCCAGAGTCTGGGGAGTCTCTGGGTCAGGATCCTATCCCTTCAGCATGTTTTGTTTATTGTGATGACAAGGTTTAGATCCCTGGAGATTGTGGCTCTGAGGGATTGGGATTTCTTTAAGTGTAGCATGTCCAACAGCTCTGGGTTTGACATGGCCTTGTATGTTAAGAAGAGATCACCTCTGAGTAGACGATATGCGACAGAGTATAGCTGGAGTGTTTTAAGGTGGTCAGCATTGGGCATCTGCTTTAGGCCTGTGATTCTTTTAGTGAGGTATTTCTGCAGCCTTTCCAGTTGTTGCAGATGTCTTGAGAGGTACATAACAAACGGGGCATTGTATTCTATAATGAGTCTAATGAGGGATGAGTACAGTGGGACAATGACCTCCTTTTTTCTGGATGAAAAGCCCTTGGTGATGAGGTGTGCCACATAGAAGGATCTCCTGACTGTTGTGGTGATGTGGTTACTGAAGGTGAGACCACCGTCCACCTGTGTCCCTAAGTCTCTTATCACACTTTTGGTATTTAGTGTACTGCCACCTATATGGTAATTCATGGATACATGTTTTTTCCCAAAGGGGATAACTATACATTTCTTGGCATTGAGCTTGAGCCCATGGCTCTGGCACCAAGCATCTGTTTCTGTAAGGCCCTTTTGTAGAATATCCACATCATTTGGGGATTCAGTAATGGCTCCCAGTTTGCAGTCATCTGTGAACTTTGTTAGCCAGAGTCCCTTAGTGTTGGCCTGTACTTCAGAGAAGTAGATGCCAAACAAGAGCAGTCCTAGGACTGAACCCTGAGGTACTCCACTTGTCACTTGTCTGGAGTTGGATTTAGAGTCAGCAACTTTTACAGTGTGAGTTCTATCAGTAAGCCAGTTAGCAACCCATTGGGTGATGTAGGGATTAATGCCCAGCTTAGTAAGTTTATCTATGATTTGGAGGAAATATGATTTGGAGGAATATATGTCCCAACAAGACATGCTGTACTAATGTCCTGCTAAACAGCTACTATGGCTGTAGCATCTGGCCCTCTCTGCACTGGGAGATATCACAGACATACCTCTCAACTGTATAGATCTTCACAGAATGTCCCCATTTTACCATCATGTATTTTTGTCTGTTCCCCCTGAGATCAGTACTTTTCTGGCAAATAGCTGATGATTGAAGTCATCAGTTAATGGCAAACACTTCCGTTTAAGACACCACATCCTTAAGAATATTCACCGTAATGCTAAATTTATCATTCTATGAACTTCCTATGTTTGCAACAGGTATATCTAAAGTCTGTCCCTATTTATCCCCCCATCACTTTAGGCATTGTCCAGATGTAATGCTCTGAGAGATTGTAAGGAGGGATCAAAGCTCAGGAGCCTGACTCACCTGGGAAAGGACAACTCATATATGAAAACCACAGGGGTGTCTGTCAAGCAGTTGTAACTGTGCCACTGCTAGGCCAGTTAATGGTATGTTTTCTATATCCATGTACCTGTGATTATGAGTATGACACATGTTTGCCTTGTAAAGCTAAGACACCTATAGAGAGCATGTGCATAGTAGAGTACTGTTGCGGACGTGTTATACTGCATGTGATATATTGAATTAATAACATTCAACTGTACAGTGTTCTGCTGGACAATAAGCACATTTGTAAAAACAAAAAATCCATGACTTGCCAAAGAACACACAAACTTTATTGACCAGACTAAGCGCTTTCACCCATAATTCTATTGGGCTTCATTAGAGTCATACAAAGCTAAGCATTCATTCCTCTTACATACTAACACTGAATAACTGACAATTTACGTATTCACCAATTAAAAGCTTCTGCTTATAAAAACCTTTCATACCATAGTTGCAAATAATTGTAAACTGAAGCTTGAGTAGACACCACTGTAAAACAACGGATCCATAAAATATCATACTAAAATTATAAAAATTAAAATACTTTCATTTGTTTTCAAAACATTCTAAAACAGTTTAAAAACATTTTAAAATATTTTAGCAATACCAAGAGAAAACAGTGCTTACTTGATGTGGCAAGGTAAAATGTATTATGTTGTAATGTAGTATACTATAGCCTTACTAGTGTTGTGTACTGTTATATAAAATGTGATTTGTATTTTAAATAACTAGAAATAGAAATTTGATCATTTATGCCTGGTTGTTTAGTTGCATCCAGGTGTAACTGCCTTAAACATTCCCTAATTTCTAGTAAGGTTTTCACAACCCCACCAACGTCGCTCTTAGGAATCCTGTCAATTACAAAGAAGCAAGATCTTTTAAAATGTGCATATTCCTTACTGTGAACAAAAAGTGCGCTGGACAATTTCTTATTTTTGATATCCCTACTGTGTTCCAGGACTCGTAACCTCAATTTACGTGTAGTCTTTCCCATGTAAAACATGGGACAAGATAGACACGTGGCTATATAAACAACCATGTCAGTGTTACAACTACAGTGTCCTGGACATTTCAATGATCTTTTGTAATTACTTATGTAAACATTCGGTCCATCATAAATAAATTTACAGGCATTGCATAGGCCACATTTTTTCATCCGAGAGGTTTTATACTTTACTGTAGAAGCACCTTTTTCTAAGAGGTCCTTCAAACTTGCCCCTTTACTGTTGGCAAATATAGGAGTGGGTCCCAGTGTTTCCTTCATGTTTTCCGGAAACCTGCTATCCCATACTGCGTGTATGATATTCTTCACCTTGTGTGCTGTATAATTATATTCCAACACCATTACAGCACCCTTGTTCAATCCATTTTGTTCTATAGAAATGGTCACAGGTTTATGGCCCACTTCTCTATTTTTATCCAACAATATGGGGAAAAATGTAGTAACCCTTTTCTTAGGCACTTCATTATGTGTCTTAACCAAAAGGTCTGTTGGATACCCTCTGTTTTTAAACATGTCAATAAGTCTCACAGGTCCTTACTAAAAAACTCATCTTGACTAACCAGCCTTGAAAGCCGGACTATTTGTCTCTTTACAGCATTTCTCTTCTGAAAATAAGGACGGCAACTCTGAAAGTAGAGAGTTCCGAACGGAACTAAAGATGAACTGGATCAATTCATAGTTTTTTTTAGATAGTACAGTAAGATTTTTAAAGTTCACCAGTCAAAGTGATAAAGAGAAAATTTAATTTTTAGACATTTTTTTTTTTTTTAAAAAAGGTGGTCAGATACACTCTAGTATCTAACGTACAAAAACTTGCAGCAATTAATTTCTCTACTTTGATAGTTGCCATCCTTATTTTCAGAAGAAAAATGTCATAAAGGGACAAATTGTCCATCTTTCAAGGCTGCTTAGTCAAGATGAGTTTTTTTTTAGTAAGGAATTGGTGAAACTTATAGGCATGTTTAAAAACAGAGGGCATCCAACTGACCTTTTGGTTAAGACACGTAATGAAGTGTCTAAGAAAAGGGTTACTACATTTTGCCCCATATTGTTGGATAAAAATAGAGAAATGGGCCATAAACCTGTGAACATTTCTATAGAACAAAATGGATTGAACAAGGGTGCTGTAATGGTGTTGGAATATAATCATACAGCACACAAGACAAAAAATATCATACACACAGTATGGGATAGCGTGTTTCCGGAAGACATGAAGAAAACACTGGGACCCACTCCTATATTTGTCAACAGTAAAGGGGAAAATTTGAAGGACCTCTTAGAAAAAGGTGCATCTACTGTAGAGTATAAAACCTCTCAGATGAAAAAATGTGGCCTATGCAATGCCTGTAAATTTATTTATGATGGACCGAATGTTTATATAAGTAATTACAAAAGATCATTGAAATGTCCAAGACACTGTAGTTGTAACACTGACACGGTTGTTTATATAGCCACTTGTCTACCTTGTCCTACGTTTTACATGGGAAAGACTACACATAAATTCAGGTTACAAGTCCTGAACCACAGTCGGGATATCAAAAATAAGAAATTGTCCAGCACACTTTTTGTTCACAGTAAGGAATGTGCAAATTTTAAAAGATTTTTATTCTTTGTAATTGACAGGATTCCTAAGAGAGACAGTGGGTATGTGAAAACCTTAGTAGAAATTAAGGAATGTTTATGGCAGTTACGCCTGGATGCAACTAAACCATTAGGCATCAATGATAAAATTTCTATTTCTAGTTATTTAAAATACAAATCACATTTTATATGACAGTACACGACACTAGTAAGGCTACAGTAGACTGTATTACAACATAATATATTTTACCTTACCACATCAAGTCAACACTGTTTTCTCTTGGTATTGCTAAAATATTTTAAAATGTTTTTAAACTGTTTTTAGAATGTTTTGAAAACAAATGAAAGTATTTTAATTTTTATAATTTAGTATGATATTTTATGGGCCTGTTGTTTTGCATTGGTGTGTAGTCAAGTTTCAGTTTACAATTATTTACAACTATGGCATAACAGGTTTTTATAAGCAGAAGCTTTTAATTGGTGAATACGTAAATTGTCAATTATTCAATTTTAATGTATAAAAGGATCGAATGCTTAGCTTTGTATGACTCTGATGAAGCCCAATAGAATTGTGGATAAAAGCACTTTGGTCAATAAAGTTTGTGTGTTTTTTTGGCAAGTTGTGGATTTTTTATTTTTAATAAGCACATTTGTGACTGATATATGTAGTCACATACACATATACCTGTGTTACGTCAGCCAAACCATCAGCAGGTCTGTGAGCAATGGCATTGTGACATAATAACCTACTTATGACTGTTAGACATCTTCCAGGTTATCACAGTGATGTCAAACCCTACCGTGCAAGCAACGTACTAATGTTTGGTGCAGCTATATTAATACAGTATCAATACTGATGTCCCCTTTGACACCCATTTATGTGTGCCATTGTCCAGACATACTGCTGTAACAGGTTGAGAAGTATGATTGAGCAGCAAGACTGTAACTACAGTCTGCCATACTAACATACAACAGAAATCTATACCAGGTATCCCCTGAGCACATGTATGTATGCTTATGTTCATCCGGAAGGCACAAAACTAAATCACATGGGTTTCAAGCATTCAGGTACATAGGTTGTGCATGTTGCACAAGTGTGTAATATCAGTGTCAGTGCATACAACAGACAGAAATGTGTACAGCTACTAGTTGTTACAGTGCCCTGACACTGATATTGGTACTAGAGTAGGCATGATATTCAGCTATTAATCAGAGAAGTGTCCACCTGTGTTATGACCCTCTGTCCATGCCTACCACTACTAGCTATATCCACACCTATATACAGTGAATATCACAAGTGTACACACCCCTGTTAGATTGCCAGGTATGTGTGCTGTATGGCAATCAGACCACAGAAGATCATTTCATAATGTTTCTCATCTTTATTTGACCCCTAACCTATACAATTCCATTAAAATACAATCAAAGGTGTTTCTAGGAAAGTGACCAGCTATTTCCATGTGAAGATGTGCCATGATGTTAGAGTCCAGACCAGGGCAGATGAAGGCTGTAACCATCTCAAGAGGTGCATTTACAATATATCAGTACTGAGTATTATTTCCATGTGTTTTCACAGAGCAGATTGTTATGTTTTCAATTGGATTGTACAGGCTATAGGCCAAACTACAGTTGGGAATTGTTATGAAATGAGTTATTGTGGTGTCATGTTCCAATTGCACAAATACCAGGCAGTGTATCAGTGGTGTATCCCCTTTATATCTACTGTAGCTATATGGACACAGCAGTACCTGACCTGTATATCCAGCCACCACCAAGGCAGAGTAATCCCCTTTGGTGGAGAGCAGCAATACACAAACCACATAATAGGCTGCTACATTCGTTGTAAAGGGACACATAGGTGCAGACAAAAACTTTGAAGTAAGTCCACTTATATCTGAGCAAGCAGGTAAGTTCACAGGTGATGTCCTGTAAGGCTGACTATGACTATGTATCAGACATATCCACACCACCAAGAACAATTGCAACCGTGTCTCCACATATGTTCTAAGTCTCAGATGAAACAACACAATTCACCCTGTACTGGGGTTAAAGAACACCTCATACACACATGCCATGGATATAGGCAACCTGCATCACACAGGTTAGGTGGGAACATTGCTACCCTGTCCATCCCAGTTGTACATGGAGATATGCACATCAACTACACTCCTCCTATCAGCAATGGTGAACATGTACATATTGCCTACTGATGGCAATAACAGCATATCTCCATGGGGCATAATAGCATCAGTGTCTGCCTCCTACATGGACTCAGGTATGTGCTCAGAGCTCCAACGCACCACAGTCACAGACCTGCCACCATACATACACCATCCACATGGAAGATGACCACTGGCAACCCTCTACACAGAAATAAATGGAGGATAGATGATTATGCAATCAAGTGTCCAACACTGAGGAGAATAAGATAGCTCAGGGACAGGCATGTAATGCAAGCTGCTATAGCCATGATAGCTTGAAGGGTTCCAATGTAGTCTATATTATTTGCAAGTAATATCGACTGTTGATGTGCATTTTGACAACTGTATGAGATCCTGTGACCTTTTCCTGTTTATGTCTCCCAGGTAACATGCAGAGTGCTCGCTTACCAGCATTCTCTGTTGGGGAAACAGACATCATCACCCAATATGTGATTGGACATTGTGCCCTGTCATGTGGACGGAGAGCAGAAGATATGCGGGAGAGGACTGCCCTGTGGAACAGTGTGGTTCACAGGGAAAATGATGCTGGCCTGCACAGAAGAACTTACGTGCATGTGCAGCATCGGGCCACCGACCTCAAATGCCATGCCCATCAATTGGCTGCTGCTGTAGCGAAGGATGGGCTAGCCACATGTGGGGGCCCAGCCATCCAGTCCCTACTGGCACCCACCGAGGAGCTCCTCACCACACTTGGGCCACACGCCGATGGCACAAGCCATGACACTGAGGGAAGCATTGTGGAGGTGGGTCACACACACATATTAGATGAGGAGCATGCAGGTAAGGGCCCAGTGGGGATTAGTACACTAATGTATCAGACATACATCTATCTGTATTGTTTTTACATGCATGTGTCAATCCGATTGCAGTTGTGGATGTGGTTTTCTAATGCACAGAGTGCACATCTATGGTGAGGACAGGACATTGTGTATTACTGTGATTAGTACTGTAGATGTGCAGACATGCTGCATCCATCTTATACCAAGGTCACATGTGCATCTGCTGACACTAACTCCATCTCACAACTACTTAGGGCCCTCTGGTCTGGATATGGGACAGCAGCCTGAAGCTGGTAAGTATTACATTGTTCTGTTCTTGTCTGGAAATACCCCAGGCATGTGAAGTGCATGCAATTTACCATGCACACAACCATCAGTAACAGCTATATTGCTTTATGTTATAGCTATATTGCTTGTTGTGCATGTCCAATTGTGCTGGGATTAATTGCACTGCATAACAGTGGTCACTACTGGGGCCTATCTGATGTGAATTCAACATTCCTGTAGCATGCCTCACAACTTGTCAGTGCCAAGACATCTGGACAGAGGCCAGAAAATTGTGCTGGGCAAACAGCCAAAGGTAAGGTCATGCGTGACACATTACTAGTACACAGTGGATATAAATTGTATACACACCCCTCTTAAGATGAAAGGTATTCCTGTTACATACTAATTAGGATCACAACATGACAGTCCACACCTCTTCCAGCCTTTAAAGTGACCCATAACAAGTACAGTTCTCTTGTAAAACCAAACATCTGTACTCATGTATTGCACCTAAAAGGCAGGCCACCTGTGAGGGTAGCAGACATCCTATCAGCATGATGTTTCAGTCAGGTATGATACCTCATGCTGCCACATGTGTCAGTACACTCTCTGGGGCCTATTTGACTATAATATCACATGCATGGGCATTGTTAAGGCACACAGACCATTTCCTACCATGTATAGATTTCAAACATATGGATATTCCAGACACATCTGTACAGAGGACTGTACAATGGTTTAACCTGCTGCATGTGAGGCAAATTCTGTCACCACACTATATAAAGTAATGGCACCGGGAGGTGGTCATCAGCCGTGTATGGTATAGACATCAAAATGGTATAAGCCACACATGATATGATCCTCACACACACACAAACAGTTGCTAGCATTAGGTTTAAAACTCCTGCCTTTCTAGGTATTCCTACTATAGTGCTACACAGTTATCAGATGTGTTACAGAGATTATACATGTCTCTCTTCCAAAGGTACTTCTAAGGTGGTTGACATCAACAGGTCTACTAAATCGGCATGAAGGGAAGTGTAAAGGGTAGTACACAGGTCAAAAATGGTATAAGCCAGACAGTACATGATTCACACACACATACATACACGCACACACACCTGCCAGTATTAGGATTAGAACTCCTGCCTATCTAGGTATATCTACTATAGTGTTACACAGTTACTGCACATGCTACAGAGCTTACTAAATTTTCACATGGCCAAAGCTACTGATAACTGCACAGCTGTGGTAAAGTATTATAGCTGGTAGACAGTCTGCCTTCTGTTCCACCCGTACATCATCCTAGTTCTTTCTGTCTTGCACTTCAACTAGCATTATGGCTTGGCACTTCACCAGGTTATTGTACCATGAAGTGTGGCACACCTGTGAGCCGTCAGCAGTACTCGTTCATCACAGATGTTTCCCCAGTACTTACTAGTTATGTCCGCCCCTCCTGGCATGTTTGAAGGGTGGCTATCTGTGCTTTCACCCATTGACCTGGTGCACATGTCCATTCTGGGGTACTGTTGCAACTGCTGCATGTACACAGACAACCCTCCCCTCTAAACTCCAAACACTCAGACCTGTGAGGGTTACCCATATATCACCTAATGTGGACATATGCACTCTCCAGCAAAGACTGGACTAGCAGGCCAAGAGGCTAAGATCAACACCTGCACCACACCATGTGTAACACGTAGCTCACCATGACACCCACTTTGACAGCCATGACATACAGTGAAAAGCCACATGCCCACATTCCCAGAGGCACTCAATGGACATCTATGCAAACAGCACAGACCAGCAAGGCAGACACCCACTCAGACACCAGGACATGGCACATGCCAAGGGACATATATTTAACCTACACAGTGTGCCCCCAACCTAAGCCCCTAAGAATTATCACCTTGCACAATACAGTGATCATGGGTAACGCAATACTGAGGCACACACATCCTACTCACTAGGTTGAATATGGAACAGGTAACAGCCAAATATCAATTACATACCAGCATCTAACACATGACACAGCCAGTCATGTCACTCCACAACAACTATGAGTATCATTCGTATTCATGTGGGTGTGAATGACTTGGGACACACCTCCCTGGACTACATGACAGGAGACATGGTTGAACTCTCTGATTATGCAGTTCAGACAGGTTTGACAGTAGCCCTGAGAAGTGTACCGCTGCCACCCAGAATGATGCTGTGGTACTATCAACAGCTGGTTGACTGCAACATTGGCTTCTGTGTTATGTGTCATTTTCAGGGGAGCCAGGACCTCTCTGCTTGGGATGGCATGATTGACAGAACCCAATGACTTGCCATGGATGTCCTACATCTGTCACCGCTGGGTTGCCAGGTACTGACTACATGTCTTGCCACCCCTATGGTGCTTTATTAGGCAGTGTTCCTAATGTTATTACCACCATAACAGCTACACATGCATGCAATCTGAAGGTTATACTACTCAACAGTGAACATCTAACTGCCAGGATGCAGTCACTTATAACAATTGTTGGAGTGGAGGACACATGTCTGCTGTAATGGAGAGGTGGTTCACAGCAGCAGACAGCAGACCTGCAGTATCAGGGTATGATGCATTCCACAGCTGTCAGCCCCCAAATATGGACCACACCACACCTCCACAGGTGGTGTTGTCTCCATATTCATTATGGCCAGGAACACCTCCAGACTAGTATTCCATTGTAATGCATTGGAGATACTTCCAGTACAACTGCTTTGGAGTAATAGTGTTATCCTGACCATAGACTGCTATGGGTCCACATCTATGTCCCTAGACTGTCAATGCACATTCCTAAACACCCTGCCATCTCTGATGGCCCAATGCAACACTGACATAGTACGAGTCTTCAGCTACCCCTCCATCACCTGGAGAATGTAGCCAATTAACTGTACAGTGGCCCAGCACTTCTGTGATTCATCATTTCCATTGCCCTAGACCAGCTCATACTGACCCCTGGTAGAGGATGCAACTACCTTGACCTGTGTTGACCACTTAAATATGGGACTGTTGATCATCCCCAGATGTTAATCCCTGCATGGTGAGATTCACACAGGCTGTAAAAAACATGGAACTCAACATGTCAGCCCCCCCCCCCCCACAAAGATAACCACCTGGCAGAAAAACTCTCCAAAGCTGACTTTGCACCCATGAAAACAGGGGTGGCTGTCTTCACTGCACCCATGGCAAAGGGATGCAGCTGCATGACTGTGGAATCATACACCTATGCACTCACTCACACACTTGCCAGTACTGAGCAAGTGAATGGGGCTGAAGGCTCTACAAGGCTAGCCCAAGGGAATACCTTGGCCTCAGACCACATAACAATAGTTCTCAGTGTGGCTCAGGAGTATAGTCACTGGAGTAGTCTCCAGGGCTGGGCATTGTATTCCCCATCCACTCATCCAGGTTTCTATTGTACATGAATGCATAGCACTAGCCAGAGCCAACAGAATTCAGACACTGTCCTCCAAACACTGGGAGACAATGTGATAGTTCCCTGTCATTGTTAAATTGTATATCAGAAGAAGGACACTGTTGCAGGAAAAGGTGGTGTCCCATGACTGTTGAACTCCTTTATTAGCCTCAAACACAACTTTGGATCCCTCATGGAGTCCCTGACAGGCATATATGGCAGAGATGCAGCAGACACTGATGACAGTCACAACAGCCTTGACAGTTACATCAACAACTTCCACAGCATTAAACATAAGTGCTGCGAGTTACTGCACAAAGCTAATACCTATCCTGAAACAACAGACATTGGCCACAGTCTTGGCAACAAATTCAGTGCCAGCTTTATCCCTCTCTTCCTCACCAAGTGAAGTGCTGAGTGAATGTGTTCTCACATGCTGTATCCCATTTCCGTTCCTGGTGTCTGTGTGTCACCAGGATGTGGCCCTGCAGCAAGGCCACAGGGTATGGCAGTGTGGTGACACATCCAACATGTCATAGGCAGGGTACAGTAGGGTACAGTATGTGCACGGTAATTTCCAGTCTGTAAAAAAGTGATTGCATATGCCTCACAGATTATATGGCTGAGGGTTGTACATAGGTACATGTTGATGTACAGCATCTGTTGTAGAATGGAGAATGGTACATGTTCTAGTTTGGACACACCTCCAATTGCTAATAACCACAGCTACAGGGGATATTCATCAACCAAACACACTGGGATTACTATTCACACACACACACACACACACACACACACACACACACACACACACACACACACACACACACACACACACACACACACACACACACACTTGCCAGTACAGAGCAGGTGAATGGGCCTGAAGGCTCTACAAGGCTAGCCCAAGAGAATACCTTGGCATCAGGCCACATAACAATAGTTCCCAGTGTGGCTTGGGAGTATAGTCACTGGAGTAGTCTCCAGGGCTGGGCATTGTATTCCCCATCCACTCATCCAGGTTTCTGTTGTGGATGGCCAGTGATGTACACTGCTTCCCATGTATGTGATCTATATTCCATAATATGGACAGTGTCTGGGTTGTGGACATGTCCCACATGCATGCTCTTTGACATGTGGAAGTGTGCTTGTGGTCTCTGGAGCATGTTGTGTGGACAGATTGGTATCTTCTGATGTGACCTCATTTGGTGAGACCTGGCTATGTTACTGAGGTACTGATTACACCTACATTAACAGTATGATACAGGTATTCAGTGGAGTTAGTGGCGTCTGTCCATACAGGCATGTGTATAAGGCATGGTATTCCCTTTGTGGGGTATGTTTGCAAACTTTACAGTTGTTGCAGGTGTCCAGTGGGGAATATGGCAAAAGGGCCACTGTACACATTGATTGGGCTACTGAGGGGATGGAACAGTGTGCTATGTCCTTTTACTTGCTGGATAACACACACTCAGTCAGGAGATGTAACACATAAAAGTACTTTTTGATGTCAGTGGCACTGTTGTGGTCAACAGGCATGTAGTCCACTGCAATCATACTGTGGATACTATCTTTGAGGCAATATGCAGGGAACTACCAATATAGTGGTTGTTGCCTATCCAAGTGTGTTTGTGTATGATGTGTAGGTGGAGAGTGGTCTCTGAGTAACAGAAGGGTTGCCTATATTGTTCACTAATCCATACTGTCATATTTAAGGCTATGAATTGTCCACACCAACCTCTACAGTGTTTGAAAACTGTTAGCCTTGTAATGTAGACATTGTGACATATACTAGGTCCTCAACATAATAATTTAGCAAAACCCACCCCTCACTAGGTCCTGTTATTACACAGATGCACCAACCCCCCACACAGGATACAGATGACATACACACTTGCCATTAATGAGTTTCAAACCCCTACCTAGTTATGGTGTTGGTACTACAGTGTACTGCATTTATCGCATGTGTCACAGAGCTTATAGAATGGAGGCTGTCCGAAGGTACTTCTAAGGTGAGGAACATCACCAGCCCTTGTAAATACTGGCATTGGGTGATGTAGTGGGTGAGAGATTCCAAAAAATATTTTACCCTACACACATGTTTACATTTGCCAGGGATGAGGTTCAAACCTCTATCTAACTATCTTTTCGGACCATTACATTACGCATTTACTACATGCACTACTGACCTTACATGAGTTTGGATTGTCAACAGGTACTTCTAAGGTGGATGATATCTGCAAGACTGCTAATGTCAGGCACTGAGATGTGTATTGGATGTAAATGGGGCCAAACTATTTGAGGTATGGACATACATATGTACACCTATGACACTCAAACACTTGCCAGGGATGAGATTCAAACTGCTGTCCCAAGGTACTACTAATGTGAGGAACATCACCAGCCCTTGTAAAGACTAGCATTGGGTGATGTAGTGGGTGAGAGATTCCAAAAAGCATTTTACTGTACACACATTTACATTTGCCAGGGGTGAGGTTTAAACCTCTAACTATATTTTTGGACTATTATGGTTGCACATTTACCACATGCACTACTGAACTTACATGGTTTAGGTTTGCCAACAGGTACTGCTAAGGTGGATGATATCTGCAGGACTGCTAAAGTCAGACACTGAGATGTGTACTGGGTGTAAATTGGGCCAACATTTTGGAGGTACCGACATACATATGTACACACACAAACACTTGCCAGGGATGGGATTAAAACCCATGCCTATGCAGTTATGCTATTACACTGTTCCACATTTATAGCACATGCCATAGAGCTTACATGTTAGAGAGCTGTGCAAAGGTATCTTTGAAGGTGAGTGACATCAGCAGCAGTGCTAAAGGAAGAGTAAGGGAAGTGTTGTAAGTGTGAATGACCACAAAATCAGGTCTCTACAAAGATACACACACTCTTTCACATAAACACTTATATTTACACAGTTGCCAGGATCAGGATTGGAACTTCTATCTAACTAGCTTGCTACACTATAGTATTACTCAGTTATTACAAGCTCCCTGGAGGTTATATGCTAGGGAACTTTCCAAAGGTATCTTTGAAGGTGAGTGACATCAGCAGTATTGCTGAAGGAGGAGTACAGGAGATTTAGTGAGTCTGAATGGTCTCAACCACATTCATCTAGAAACACACACACACACACACACACACACACACACACACACACACACACACACACACACACACACACACACACACACACACTCACACAACTTTACATTTGACAGGACTGAGATTACAACTGCTACATGGATACATATTTGTACTGTAGTGCTACACAGTTATCACAAGCACCACTGACACTGTGGGCTGAGGGCTAACCAAAGGTATTTCTACAGTGAATAACATCAGCACATCATGTGATATAGGCCAATGGGATGTGTAGTGGGTGGGACAGGCCTCATAATGGGATTCTTTCTCTCGCTGTCTGTATTTCTCTTCCCCACGTCTCTGTGTGTATGTTTGACATATATTATGTTGGCCTTAGATATGTGTGTGTGTATTCCTATCCAATGTGTGTGTGTGAAGTACCAATGGTGTACAATTTGGTGTGTATGCACAGACAGCTGTGAATAACCGATATCTGTAGTCCACTGTGTTGTGAGACATGGACTTCATTTCTCTAAGTGTAGGAGCATGCCCAGTATGACCTTCTATATTGAGTGCATGCATCCATTCCAGGAAGGGTTGGACTCCAATTCTGGGTTTTGTGTGCTATAGCTACATCTAGCAAACTGTTTCTGCAGGATATCTGTAGATAGGTTGCCATTATGGAGACACAATGAGCTTAACATACAGGGGATACTGTAATTATTGCTGTCTGTGCTGCTTGTGTGACATGTTTGGTTGTAGCATATATATTCTGACATATGTACTGTTTTACACTGTGATGTGTCATGTCATCAACTACTGACAGTTATCATTCTTTGCTCACAGTTATTTACCAGGAAATACAAGATGAATGAAGCTGAGACCAATATTCTGAGGTATACAGACTACACATTCTGGTACACACCTGCCATTGTGGAGGGGTAGCTACAGACAATAGACTGCTGGTTCTGTGTAGATGGTGCAGCACCTTGTTAGTATGCTGGCTGGGGTTCCACTCGTACTTTTCTCAACTTCACAGAATGGCCATATCCTGCTGGGGCCATACCTCTCAGCTGTACAGATACACGCAGGTTATCCAGAGGCATGACTTGTATATCTGGTCAGTTTACCTTCACACTGTGGTTTACAAGTGGTTTTGTGGCTATTTATTCATGGGTTTGCAGCAGGGAGTAGTATGGGTGGATATTAGAGCTTCAGACTTAACACTCCATGACATCCATGCTTTTACACACACACCCTATGTTATTGTCTCCTCTAGCTAACATTATGTAAGCAATATCTCAGAGGTATCCCTATAGTTGGGCCTTTATCCCAGTAGTATCTATGGCCTGATCCACAGTCCTTGCAGTAGGACATGGGGAGGCATGCTACTGGCATTTGTCATCATGGCCTTGCATTTATTTTCTGTTTACTGTTAGGTTGTTAGTTGGGACCCCTGACATTCCATACATTGGCACTATGGGTGAGTCATTTGCCTTTGCCAGAGGACTGTAGGCCATTTGAGAGTGCTGCAGGCCATCTGTTACTGCATTTTCTACATGAGATTGTAGGGGGGTGCACATCTGCAGACTTTTACATTTGAAATGACTGTACTGGCATTTTGGTTACTCTGTTGACTTCCATTTCATATTGTATTGTGACCTATCATGCAGACAGGAGGCATATCAGTAGAGTACACATGTTAGATCTTAATGGCATATATTTCAGTTTCAGACTTCTTCAGAACTGGAATGCACTTGCCAGACCTGTTGTAGAATGTCTGTGTAGGTCTGATGGGGGGCTGTTCACCATTGCCATCTTTTGGGGGCCTTAGTCCAGCCTTTCTTCATGGTCATCTATACCTGCCCTGCTGGGTGAGGCTGGTGGTGGATTTGTGACCCACATTGACATCCACGTGTGTGACCAATTGACACCGACAGTTCTTTGGGCCATCACATGTTCTGCATTGGGGGTTGTCACCTTGTGTAGTGCTGCCTAGTATGTTGACACCAGTATTTGTTATGAATTTCCTGCTGTCCCATGTAGCTGTCTGCTGCTATCCCATTCAGCCACCTAATTCCCTTGCATGCTTGCAATCATATCATACATACAAGTATGAGAACATACAACTGCATTCAGTAATATATAAGAAGAGTGACTTACCTTGTTGCTGGGCCAGAATTGAGGACAGTGCTGGAGGGCTGACTATGTTGACTACACATAGTACACTCCCTGTACATGGTAAAGCTCAGGTAGGGTCATGTTTGGCATCCCTTTTACTGTATGTGCGAATTGAAGAGAGGTATCAGAACCTGGGTCCCTACAGTGTCTGTGTGTGTGTTATGCATTGCCTCTTTGCCAAGGCCTGGGCATACTGTGCATGCCTCATTCTGCCTACAGGGGCAGCCTCAGAATGTTCCTCCTCCGAGTCCCTCTGTGCCTGTGCTGGCCTTGGCATTAGTGGGGGGCTGTGTGGCCCTGCATCGTGCTGTTAGTGCTGCAGCTGTTTCCACAGGATCATATTGTATAGCATGGCAATTACTATGAACATTTGTGTACATGTAGCTGGAGAGTACTGCAAGGCCCAACCAGATATGTCAAGGCAGCAGAACCATGACTTGAGCATCCCAAATACATGCTCTACAATGATCCTGGTTTGTGCATGTGCCTCATTATGGTGTTCTTGTTCAGGTGTGTATGCATTTCTGATGGGTGTTATCAACGACGGCTCCAGTGCATAGCCAGCATCCCCCACTAGATGGCCATATGGGATGTCCCCGCTGGAAAATGCCTAATACAGATGTGAGAAATGCCAGATGTGGGAGTCATGATAGCTTCCAGGGCTGCCAGCACACACATTCATGATAATGCCCTGGGCATAGCACATGACCTGGCAGTTGATGGAGGGGAAGCCCTTGCGGTTTATGTAGACCCTGCCTCGCTCACTGGGTGGTGCTTTGATGTGGATGTGCGTGCAATCTATAGCACCAACTACCTCAGGGTATTCTGCTATACAGTGGAAAAGATAAATACATGTGGTCAGCGCCTCACGGGCGGTGGGATAATATATGTGCTCAGTGGAGTGTTGTGTCACGGCATCCAGGAACTGGTGGAGTACCCTGGATGGTGATGCCTGTGAGAACCCCCATGATATCCCCAGTTGGTTTTTGGAAGGTACCTGTGGGTAGTATTCTTAAGCCTAGACATATCTTGGTATCCACTGGGATGGGTTCCCGTCTATTAGTTCTGTTTGTAAGGCATGGCTGGCACAGCTCACCGATTTGCTGTAGAATGTCCCTGTCCACCCTATAGTGCTCTACTATCTCCAGCTCATGTGGGCCCTTGTAAATTACCCTGAGTCTGTACACTCTTCTCCTCCTCCTCACTATGGGTCAGTTGTCAGCATTCTCCTCCTCATCACCCTCAGTCTGTAGCACATATTGATGGAGTAAAGCAGCAGCAGCCTCTAACATATTTAGTTATTTTTGCAAGTTAAAAATCCCCCGTCTGTGTACACCAGTGGTGTAGAGTTTGTGGGAAAAAAACAGTCTGTAGGGTTTTTGCATAGTTTATATTAGTGTGCTGGGATGCTGCATGTGGAATTGACTGATTCTGATACATTCCCCCCTGCCAGCTATGCTAGTTCTCCTTGATTGCCTTCATACTGCTGTTTCCCCTTCCCACTTTCTCCCTATTTAAGCCCCGAGGTGCGCCGCCCATACCTGGTGCTCAAATGTAAACAGTTTTGCCATTTCCTGTGGGTTTTTTTTTGTTTTTTTTAGGCCAGCTGCATGCTGTGCAGACCCATTTAGCTAATGTAAGCACTTTTAAGCAGAAATGTCCCTCCCTGGACATGAACACGCTCTGCATTTCATGGAATAAGACAATACAGCCTCAGACATACACCCTTCCTTAGCTGTGCTTAGCTAAGGGCAAACGCAGGCCACAGAGCTTCATTGAGCTTACAGCAAGTATGACACACCCCCTTATGAAGTCATTCAGCTCTTATACTTGGACTGTTGTATTGCTGCACCTACATGGTTAGGTACAAGCTGAATAATTCCCCTCATTTGCATACCCCAGTGTGTAGGTCCTTAGTTACTGCACTTAGATGGACCCTTTCCCCTTGATGACTAGTGCTTCCTCATATTGTTTACATTCTGCATGCCATTGACTATAATGGCAAAATGCAGAATTATCTTAAAATTGACTTTTCTCAAATGTTTTTTTTATTTTCAGCACAATCCCATTTGTGCGCTGCTGCCCTAAGCTTAAACAGCTATGACTGGCAAAAAAAAGTGTAATTTCATAAAATAATAAACTATTATTAATGCCAATGGCCTTATATTTGGCCATTGGCATGTGTGTTTGACTGTAATACATGCTTTCCATGAGCTGTCCTGCCTCCGTTTGCTCAGATGCAGAAATATATTCACTTACAAACTGAATACATTTCTCCTGTGACACTGTTCCTGCACGGAGTCCGGCCAGCTTCGTGGATCGCAAAATCACCTCATCTGGATGTTTTTTACCAGCAAATTAGGTGATTTGCATCCCACATGGCTTTCCATTCCGGAACAGTGTAGGGCCGCTTCTGCACGTGAAAACAGCACTTTCCTGGATCACTCAGTGGCCATTTTCCATGCAGGAGCTCCTACACTGTTCCTGCATGGAAAAAGGCCGTTCATGAATCCCAGAGATGGTAAGTTTTGAACTGGAGTGGATTGCGTAAAAACATGAATGAGTGGCATATCCTTGCATATTCTTACTTGGTTGTGTAAGCAAGCAAAAGATGGGAGATTTGTACAGAAATAACCTTAACATGTGAGACCAGAGACATATTTCACCTATATGTGCAGGCTGGATGCAAAAAAAAAAAAGGACAGTAACAGTAGCAATGTGTCCTTTTTGTGCCATAACAGAAATGCAGCTTTGCTCCCCTATCCCCAACAGAACAGGCAAATAACATATTTGGCTAATAAAGCATCTTTGAAATGCTAAAAGTGCTATCAAATAACCTGTCTCTGAAACACATCTACAGATTTAATACAGAATATTCCACATGAAGGTATTACCAATCATTGCCTGTGAAATGCCCTGACAAACTTGTCCTTGCCATCAGTACATGTCTAACTAATGCATACAGATAAAACTATAAAGGCCTTTGTTAATAAAACTGTATATAAAACTATTAGACTGCAAGCACACCTTTACAAAATCAGTAATCTGCTGTACAGATATATCCCAAAGTAATAGCCTTTCTTCTGTGTTCAACACATAAACAAGTCTGCTCACCTTCAGTTTCCCTAGCTATACATTTGCCCTTTATGTTGTAGATTCAGGGCTGTCAGCACAGTGACAATGCAAATGAGGTGTGAACTCATTAGAATTACTGAATCCCAAATCCTTGGCTCTGTGTAGCAGATGTAAATATAGTGCAGCCACTCTGTCAGTGTTTGTGTTTAATGGATTGCAACTGTGAATGATTACTGGTTGGGAGAAGGTAAATACAACAGCAAAGCATACTTCCCTATAGCCAGTGGGTGTGTCAGGTTAGACTTACAAAGTGTTTGATGTACTTTTGTCAAAGTTAGAAATGTAAGTAAGCAGCACACAATTCACAGGTTCATTTCATTAACATCCAACCTCCCCTTCATTTGTTGGAAATTGAATATGATAGTATTACCATTTAATATCCTTAAAAATGCTAAGGCCAGTGATATATAATGGCTTACCAACACTATGTCTCAGATTACATGTCAGATAAGAGAAGAATGAATAACAAATACAGAGAGGTAACACAGAGCTGTATATTTGAAAGCAATAATCATAACTGGCAGTGTGATCACTCAGTGCACTGCATACATCCAAAAATAATACATATACAAATAACAGTCGTATGATGTCATATTACTGTAGATGATGTTACAGTTGGTTATATATAGAATGATTTCAGCTCCTTGCTGCAAAGCTGCTTATGTGACAAAGAGGGATAAAGCACCCTTACTGTGTTCTGAAGGTTCACTGGCATCAGAGATCAAATCCAGATCTATGTAGAAATATCTCATGTATACTAGCATTTTGTGGTGTGCATGTCATGCATTGCTTTTCCTCATGTCAGCTAATTTTCCATTGTTTTTCTTTTTTTTTTGTCTTTAAATTTTTAAATGTTTTTTGGGGGTAGTGTTTGTGCAATGCAGTGCTTAGTGCAATCACAGGAATGAAGGAAATGAATATCAGGTTTGGTTGTGCTTCCTTTGTTTGTGCAAAGTGTTTCAGTGTGCAAACTGGACAACCGGACCACCCAAGAAGCATACAGGACTTAGACAGCTAACAACAGAAACCAGATACATTCAATTAATTTTGTTGGGCACCATGCAACCCTGCTAAGCAGTGTTGTGTGACAGTTAACAGACAGACCTTAAGAATGATTGATGAATGTGTTAGTAGCGCACCAGGTAGCATGCTTGCATCGTGATGCAGAGGGCTGTAGGTTTGACTCCAGCAGCATGTAGATTTGTATTTTAAGAAGGTGGGGTGTTGCATTCCTGAATATGTCCTCCTTTGGATGAGATGCTTAGTAACTAATCATGGAATGTCATGTAACTAGTCCTGTGGCAGGAAGTATAAGTGTAGGTCTGGAGTACAGATTGTCCTGGGTTCTAGTGCAGGGCAAGCAACATTTATTTTTACTGTTGGGACTTTGCAGTTGATAACAATGGAGGGAAACATGAATAGAAGTTATTTCAGCTTTATTGTAGCAACAGCTGTCAGTGTAAGACTCTCATGCCTATGGTCCTAGGTTCTAATAGAGGATATTCCATGCACTTTTACTGCTGTTCCACTTCCCATTACATTCACTCTCACTTATAACACTTTAGATAGTGGAGCTGATATTAATTATATGTATGAGGGATGAGACACTGTTGAAGTGTTAGCAAATTAACCTTTCAGTTTCAATTATGTCATTCATCACTGCTTGACACTGATGTTCTCCTCTTACCATCATGCAAATGCATTGCTCAGGTGTGTGCACCCAGTAACATGATAACTGGAATTGGCAGGAAAGCATCAGTCTCCATTGCTCTAGGTCTGCTGGTAGACATGGCTGACATTATTACATACATACATACATACATACATACTTACAAATATTTCAAGCACAGGCATTAATGCCCTTCTAGCTTGCCAATATACCAAAACACTTGTTCCCATAATTAGTGTCCAGTCTATTCTTAAAAATATCTAAACTAGTACTTGCTTTAATGTAATTTGGTAGTCTGTTCCATGCATCAGCTATTCTGTCAGAGAACCAATTAGTACACTTCTCATTCCTATAGAATCTTCAACATAGGTAATCTGATGATTCTCTGGTACTTTTTGATAACACCAAACATTCCCAGAGGTAGTTGTCTCTAAATGCCCTATATACCTGAATAAGATCTCCTCTTAGATATCTGTAAGAGACACTGTACAAGTTCAGATGTTTAAGTCTTTCATAATAACTTAAATGTTCACATCCATGGACGTCCTTGGTATATTTCCACTGTACTCTTTCCAGTTTACTCATGTTTGTTTTTTTATAGGGTTTCCATATTGTTATTCCATACTCAAGTTTAGTCTAATGTAACTATCAAACAATGACATCATCATTTTTGATTTTCTAGACTTTATAAACCTTTTCTATGCAACCTATAATTCTATAACTATCATTAACCAATTGGTTGATAAGATTAGAAAAACTCAGCTGAATCTACCCATATATCAAGGTCCTTAAACAAGTCTACAGTTTTAATCACTGAGTGCTGTATTAAATATTCACCTTTCAATTTATGTCTCCCAAGTCTCATGTGCTTAGTTTTTGATATATTTATCAGCATATTATTCCCCTGTGCCCGAATGGTCAATTTAGTCAAGTTATTCTGCAGACAAGCCTTATCTGTAACACATGTAATCAGTTTACCCAATTTCAGGTCATCTGCATATAGACTGTAGAACACCTCAGATGAAAAAGTTAGGTCTGAAAGATACAATATAAACAAGTAAGGGCCTAGGACAGAGCCCTCTGGGACACTCTGACTGTAACCAAGCATTTCACCTGTCCAGTTGCTGTATGATACTAGCCATATCCTATTTGTAAGCCATGCAACTATCCATCTTATCATGAGTACATTAATACCTAGTTGTTATAATTTATTGATCAGTGTTTTGTGTATGACCCTGTCAAATGATAAAGTTAAAACTATATAAATTACATCACAGCACAATTTTTCATTCATAGCTGTTATTATATTGTTATAGAACATCATGTAAATAGTGGTGATAGATCTATTTTCAACACATTCATGCTGATATATGGTTTCAAGTCCCACCTTATTGAGTTCTGACAATAATTTATCCAATATTACCTTCTCCATTATTTTTCCACAATATGAAAGTAGACTTAAGGGTCTGTATGACTCCCCTTTCCCTTAAAGACATGTTTAATAAGTGCATGTCTCCAATCTTGAGGAATCTCCCCATATTTATATGACCTGGTGAATAATAGCTATAATAGTGCCATAAGTTATTGCTGAAGTAGTCTCTGGTCATTGTTTGTAATTCCATCTCCTCCCTGTGCTTTGTTTGTATCCAGTTTGCTCAGTTCTTTTTCAATGTAATCTGATTTGATTCCAGTATCTGGGGAAACCTGGATGGCAGTAGGACAACTTTTCATCCCTTTTGTGAAGTCAAACTGTTTTGTTTAAGATTTTGTAAATATATCTATAATCTGCTGTGTCTGAGAATAAATTTTAGAATCTGCACACAATTTATCAATGTGTATGTCTTTACTCCTTCCAAATCTTATGCATCTATAAAAAGGTTTCCTATTTTGTTCAATATCCTTATATACATTTTCTACAAATTTTTCTTGATACTGTCTCACACTATGCTTAATCTGTTTGTCCACCTTGTTTATTTCAGTTTTCAAAGTTGTAGCTCAACCTTGCTTTCATTTCTTATATTTTTGTCTCTCACCTTAATCAGATATCTTGTTCTTATAGAAATATATCCTCCTGATGCTGAATGCCTAGATCCTGATGTTAAACATTTTTTTTTATTTTTTTGCACTCAAACAATTTCTCTTTCAAAACTTTCCACAGTCCATCTGTAGTTTTTCCACTGAACACCTCACTCCAGTTAGTTTTACATAGTGACTGTTTTGCTTCCATATAATCTGTGATTAATCTTCTGTGCATTGGTTTAGTTTGGCAGAATTATCTAACAATAAATTAACCTTTATAACCCCATGATCACTGCACATCAACAGTGGTAAAACTTGACTTGAAGTAACAGGAATTTCTTTAGGAACACAAACAATGTCTAGAATGTTCTGTCTCCTGGTAGGTTTTTTTACAATCTGAAACAATAGTTGCTCTTGAATATATGTTGTAAATGATTTCCTTATTAACATTGTTGAATCAATATTATTTCAGTCTGTTTCTGGTAAATTTAAGTCCCCAGCTAATATTATTCTTCCATCCTGTGTTTCATGCAAGAAATGTATGAATTCCTCTAGGTCATCTGCACTTGACTTTGGTGGTCTATACACTCCAATTCATATATGTTCCAGGGTAACCTTTATTGTCACAGTTACACAGTCTACAGCACTGGTGTTATCACTGAACATGTAATAATGACAAGTCTCATAACTATCTTTAATCCCTATCATAACACCTCCACCTGATTTTTATTAGAATGTCTGTTACAGCAAAACATTTACACCCTGACAGAACTGGTTTCCAGTCATTGTTCTTTAACCATGTTTCACAAACAATCACAATATCAATCTTGTGGGAACATAGCTAATTTTCCAATAAAAAAAAAAACTTTATTATTAATGCTCTTAGCATTAAGAATCATTATTGGGGAAGGTGCCAGGTTTAGGGCAGAAAGGTGGGGTGTCCAGGATATTTATTGGACTCTTAGTAAAGGACCACAGCCACAGGCCTCTAAAGGGGGACTATTCTGGTTCCCAGTACAAGTCTGAGGCTTGGAATAGCTTAATCCAGGCTGTATCCAGTGCCAATGGTATCCCACTCACTGGAAATCAATGTTTGCATCATTTAATGACCTACAGAAGGGTAAGAAGGATACTCTTGACCGTTGATTCGAGGATATAGGACTGTGGACATTCCACAGCTGTATAAGTATCAACTAAAGAAAGTACTTATAATACTTCAAAGGCTTAATATAGGCAAGACTGGCATGCATAATGGTCTTCTGTTCTGTTCTGTTTTGTCACCAACTGTCAGAGACCGGGAGTTCGATGTCTGGTTCCATGGGGCTAGACTGGAGAGACTGAGGGAAACAAGTGGTATGAGTGCAACAGATGAGAAGTGTTATTCAAGCATTAAATCTTAAAGATGGCTTTTTTGGTATTTTATACAGTTATATCAAATTAAGCATGCATATCCCAACTGTAAAAGCAAGTATGCATGCATTAGTCTGTAGCACAAACCAATTGTAAGAGTCCAATATTAGACTTTAATCAGAGTTTGTCGGTTCAAATACCAGAATTCACAACTATACAGTACTGTTATTTCTTCAATAATATTTACATTAAATTAAAATCTCTATGCCAGTGGCAAAAATGTTCGGCTGTAAACTATAATCAGTTTAACTGGAACATGCATATGTACAATATATGCACATTTCAAGGATTACTTGCAGCAATCTATAGTATAGTGTGTATCTGTCAGGAGGTATACTTAAATGTAAAACTTAAGATAGTAGAGCTGTATAATTGTATTAATACATTGTATGTCACATATGATGGTACTAATGTTATTTCTTTTTTTTGTCAACCCAACCCTTAGATATCTTTTTGATTTTCTTTATTTTATTTTTAATTTAATTTAATTTTATATTTTATTTTTATCTTTATTTTGCTATTTTTTGTTTTTATTTTGTGTTGTCAAAATGTGTCCATCTCATCCATGTGTACCACATCACTAAATGCTCCACAGCACAGCCAGGTAGGCCAGCCTCATTGGATAAGCCTGCCCCTGCTCCACTGGCTCCAGAATTGATGTCTAGCAGTCTAGGAGCCAACCTGGCAGCACTGTGTCTGCTGCCCCTGCACTATTTGCAACTTCAGGCTGTCCTGCCCTGAAGGCTGTTCCACTGGTACCCTCTGGGAGCAGTGTCAGAGGTGGTGATTTCATCCCCACAGTGAGATGCCAGGGATGGCAGGTAGGGTGGTGCACCACACCATTGGTTCATGCCTATGCTGAATAGAAAGGCTAATCTCCCTCATGTTCTGGAAGAGGAGGAGGAGACATCAAGCACTCCAGCCACCTGCAGAGTAGCGTGACAATGATGACAGTCCAGTGAGTGAGGACTCGATTCATACTGTCTCTAAGCTTGATGGCCATGGGCCTGGATTGTCCCCCCCATCCTCACCCCAATCATGGTGCCCACCCCAATCATGGTGCCCCCCCAACCTTTTGTGTCCATCACCATCCCTGTCTTTTGTCTTGTTTGTCTTGTCTGTCTGCAATTGCTTCCTCACCAACCCAACTTACCTGACCCAGACATATCTACATCCTTTTCCCAGCATTCCTCTCTCTCTCAAATAAAAAAATTAAATGGCCACCTGTCCCACAAAAAAAAGTCTTATACATAGTTCTCCATTTTGTACATGTGTCTTCTTGACACACTTGATTTGGTTCAATTGACTGTACAACATGATTGTGTTGTGGTCACCTATCTCTCTCTCTGGAGGTGACAGTCCAAAGTCATTAATATCATGCACATATTTTCAATTTACATTGTTAAAGAAATGGATATCTATTATTCTTTCCTATCTTCCTCCTGCACATTCCTCTCCTGCTTTCCCTTTGTTCTTCCCCCACTTGCTTCCCATTTCACCACTTTCCTATCTACCCCATTTTAACACCTTTAATCTGGTCAAAAAATAGGATCATGCACAACACACATAAGTAGCAGAAAAGCCAATGTATTCCTTCACTTATTGAGCTCCATATTTGCACAGAAGTTGCACATCCCAATGTTGAGTGGTGGCAAACTGCTGCTGTTACCTCTGCCCAGTGCCACTTAGCCAAGCTGCGCAATACCAACACAGAGCTACATACATAGCATAAAAAATGCATATTATTGCTTTATCAATGTTTACGTAAAAGTATTTAAAAGTATTAGATACACTTGGATTCTAACCCAGTATCATCTGAGCTCAAAAGCTTATGTATCAATGTATTAACACATGCTGCCACATAACTGTTTAAGATGCAGCTGTGTTTCATAGAGTCAATACTAACTGTCAGACTTTAGCAATGTTACTCACATTTATGCACTGCTTAGCTACGCACAAACAAGAATAGTATTGGATATGTGCATCTCACATACACATACACTTTGCCAACCATTGCACAAACCTGCTGCTCGGCCTGCTATGGAAAAGTGAATATTATTATGTATTACTGCTGTTTACTGTCCATGTCCTGTCTATGATATGAAATTACACATGGAAACATAACAAACTGAAGGCCATGTGTTGCTTCCCTGCAAGCACTGCAACCCTGGTGCCTAAGTACTTTTTCCACACATATATCACCTACACTACAGAAAGTAATATTCACTGGTGTGTGATATGCAATGCACATCAATCTGGTAACATACATGACTACAGCTATTGGCCCATAAGCCTTAAAAGTCTTATCTGCAAGGCTAGGGAAGAAATCAGCATGTACCTTACACACAGGGATACAGGTGACCTTCAACACACTTGACCTGACACATTTTGTTTTTGTCAAGGGTAGGTCTTGCTTATTAAACTTAGTGGAATTCTTTAATATTGACCCAAAAACCTAGATGAGGGATAACAGGACATACCTCCTATGTTGAGTTATCCAAGCCCTTTGACACTATCCTCCATTCATGTCTCATAGTGAAACTTTTAAGCCATACATTACTAGATGGATAGTGAACTGGCTCACCGACAAAACATACAAAGTTGGGGATTGCACCTCCACCACTAGCCCACTTACCAGTAGAATACCACAAGGATCTGTGCTGGGCCCTCACCTGTTTGGAAACTATTTCTCTGAAGCCCAGGCAATGGTAGATGGCCTGTGCTTTACCAAGTTTGCAGATGACTGTTAAATGGATGATGCACTAGTATACAGTCCCCCACTGATGGTATTATATTACAGAAGGGGCTGACACAGAGAAATGATTGGTGCATAACTCATGGGCTGAATCTTAAAGCAAACAACACCTCATTGTCCCCTTTGGCAATGAAGTATCCCTGATAATTATGATATACATAGCACTTCTCTAAGCTCAAACACAGTGTTATGAGACTTGGGAATATACATTGATAGCAATCTACACTTTAATCACTATGTGTCTATTGTGGTGAGACAAACATTCTGCATTGTGCACCTCATGCATATGGATATCACATCCAGGACCAGGGAGATCATATCTGTACTATACTCTGTCCTTATCAGACCACTAATTGAGTGCAATGCTCCCTTCTATCTGTATCTCACCAGACAGCTGCAGCAATTGGAGAAAACACAGAGGTTTGTGACTGGGAGAATCCAGAGCCTCCAAAACATGACATACATGGAAAGATTGATAGACATGCCACTGTACTCAGTATCATGCAAGCTGCTGACCAGTGAACTATGCCTGGATTACAGAATAGTCTCAGACCCTGCCTTACTGGAAATGCTGGACATCTGCAAATCAAATGGGATATGAATAACTTGCTCCTGGGATCTCAACCTTGCCTGCAACATGAACAAAACATGCTGGGGAGACAGATATATCCTCCAGTTATTAACATTACTTTGTAATAGGCTCCCACTGCATGTGAAATAGTATTGCTCAATGACCCTGTTAAAGTACAACCTTGACAACTGGATGGTTGATTGTAAAATCACGCCTGGGGTGGCAACTATGCCTATCATGGACAGGCCCAGTTAGTGTTGCTCACAAAATCACTCTGCTAACAATGGTCCTCTAACTATATAGAATAAGGATACTTGTGCTTTTACATAGCTAGGTTGCAACTACTCTAGGGCCATTATGCTAATAATCTGCTGTGAACCTATGAAGCTATGAACCTATGCAGACCTCCCAACATCTGCTCTCCCACATGGTCTGCTGATGTAATCCACTATAAATTGACCTGCACTCTTACAAAAATCAGACTTGTGCCATGGCACTCGCATAAAGTACTGAGTACTGTAGTCTGTGTACCTAGGTAGGTAGGGGATCTGTTTTCATTGCAATCAACTGTGTGTGTGTGTGTGTGTGTGTGTGTGTGTGTGTGTGTGTGTGTGTGTGTGTGTGTGTGTGTGTGTGTGTGTGCCTAGACAGAAGAGAAGAAGTGTTTACCCCCAGTTACTGCTCCAATGCCATGAATTGACAGTATTTTGGTATTTGAACACACCTATACATCAATTTTATGCAGGCCTCCCAAACTCTGCTCTCCCACATAGCCTGCTGATGTCATCCACTATAAATTGACCTGCACTCTTGTAAAAGTTGGACTTGTGCTATGGTGCTTGCATAAAGTACTGAGTTCTGTAGTCTGTGTATTTAGATAGGTAGGGGTTATATTCTCACTGCAGACAACTGGTCTCTGTGTGTTTGTGTTCTTGCTTGACATTACATGGAGCCTTTTACACCATCATGTGAGTCACTGCTATTACTGTATTCTCAACAGGCACCGCTGATGTCATCAGCTATATCAGTTTTTTGGAGATGCACTCTTCTCACCAGGACAAGGTAAGATACTGGGCAGACATCACCTCCTCCTATATGATACAGATTAGAGTGATGTGGCCTTCAATCTATCCACATACATCATGGCATGGTTTGTAGGCCCTGTGTTTTCCTGATGACAAAGCCCTGCTATCTATCCAGCTGCTGCATGTGTCTGTTGCTGTACATGCAAAAGAGAACATTCTACTCTGTTAGTGTTTTGTTGAAGTTTGAGTATAGCGCTGTCATGCAATGCTAAAATCTGAATATGATAGCGTGATGTATGATGTGCACAACACAGGATTTCAATGCCAGTATGGCCACTTGCTGGTCAAAGTTCAGATTACTATCTACATGCGTTTCCAGTGCCGACATCATTGGGTTTCAGCATACAGAACTGTTGTTAATATTGTAATCAACATGGACTTCCAATTTTCAAAAGGACAACATAAAGACACATTTCTGCATTTATTTGTAGATCATGTGGATTTCTTACCAATTATTTGTCTGTATTAGCTCCTCTGTAGTATATCATCATTGGTAAACTCAATGAGTGCACCCAATATGCAAGAATCAGCAAACATGGTAAGCCAAAGACCATTTGCTTTAGCCTGAACTGTCAAGAAATAGAGTCCAAACAGCAAAGGGCCAAGCACAGATCTCTGGGGGTGTGCCAGTAATGACAGTTCTACTGGTATAGGTTGCTTAACCAACATTCATAGTATGTGTTGTGTCAGTGCGCCAAGTGGTTACATATCTAGTGATGTAATGGTTACTTCCCAGATGTGAGAGTTTCTCAATGATACCTGTGCGGGTGATTGTGTCCAAACTCTAGGTCAGATTATGATAGGCAGTATGCACTGTCTTACCTCCATCTAGGCTGGCCATATGGAATCATTGGGCTGTGACAATGCCACAGATCACCTATGGCATGACTGAGCACATAAACCTTCCTGAAACTGTTGAATACAAACTTCAAACACACTTCTTATGGGCTATGTGTCCACAGAAGGGTGTACATGAACATGCATTCATCTGAGTCACCTGATGCATGCATATATAGAGACATCCTGGCTCTCCTCAACTGTGAGATAGACCAGCATGTCATCATGGGCCTCTTCTAAATGGACATTAGTAATATTCTGGCGGTGTGCAACAGGACTGTTATCAGTTTTTAATGCTACAGCATGTCTCTTACATTTGATAGATGTCCTCAAAGAGGTCCTGCAGGGGATACATGATGACAACAGTATCATCTTGTTGAACTTGACCAGGTCAAGGCATCTAACACAAATCCACTAAGAGGTATTCAATATACACTGTCATATGTGGCCATAAACAGCTATATCACCAAGTGGGCAGACCAGTGTATCACGTATGTGGCATTTCACCAGGTGGAAATGTGTGATGTAACCTACATCTTGATCAGGTCCATATGTCAGTGCTGTCTGCTAGGCCCTTTCCACACACACACACACACACACACACACACACACACACACACACACACACACACACACACACACACACACACACACACATACACATAAAAACACACACACACACACTCACACAAATGCAAGATAGCTTTTACTGCTGACGTACACCATTTATTTTAAAGCAAAATATTTGCTATCTCTATAAATTATATTGTTTAGAAGTACACTTTTTGGCTATAGATTTAGCTAACAAGAAGTAGTATAGCTAAAAGGCACATATGTGTTACTGTGAACATAATGTCATTAACAAAGGATAGCAGGAGTGCATTTAATGCATTCCCAGTCAGAGAGGTGTGGAAACTGTGTTTGAGGAAACAGACTTCCGTTTGCTGTTAAGCAGGTTGTCTTATGTGATTAGGTTTGTAGGCACAAGTTTTGTGTATCATTTTTTTTCTTTATTTTTGACTCATTTTGACTCATTGCATTGTCTGCTTCTGGATAATCAGTGTAATTGTTTTATTTTCTTTGATTTATTTTTAATATTTGGAAATGAAAGATGTTTGCCTAGTTCCACTTCTTTTTATTGGTAATATAGTTCATCATAGGTTAATGCACCTGCTGATCAATAACATTTCAGGATGGAACTTAGTTATCAAGGCCACTGCATAATTTATCCATGGAAGTGAGAATGTAATTATCTTTTTCAAACTATAACCAGCATTTATTTTCAAACAGAGATGCAGCCCCTGTGACCAGTCTAGAGAAAGTAGAGTTCCACCCCACCAATGTTGAAAATATGACTTGCTTATGACATTGCCATAGTGAGTTGCTGTTAAACAGCAATTTTATTTTAAAATAAATGTATCATTTGTAGTACTAATTTTAATTAATTTGTATATTTTTATTTACTTCACCACTCATTCAACAGCTAGGTGAGGTGGTCAACAGAGCCTTTTCAGTTGCAATTCAAGCTTTCTGAAAAGCATAAAATAAATAAAAAATTGTAGTTGCTAAATTGAAAAAAAGTTTGTAGGTAGAATCAACACAATGTTTTTGTGACAATACATATCATAACATTTTATCTTGTTTGCTAATAAAACTGATCAGATTCACCAGCATAGCATGAAATATATTACAGAGTAATCATAACAAAATATTTTAGGAGGTGAGTAGTTCTAACCATTGAATCTTAAATACCTGTATTAATTTTCATTAAACAAATGTTCCTTTAGCTTTGTCTAGAAGCTTTCCACTGTATGCTGATTACAAAAGTATCAAAGTATCTGAGCATTACCTTGGACCACACAATGACCTTCATCAAACCCACAGAACTACAAATTAACAAAGTCCTTAGCTAACTGAAAGTGTCATACAAAATATCTCATCTTTAATCATTAGAAATCAGATGGACAAATGCACTCAGTGTACTGCTGCTAAGATATCAGCATGCTTTGCATATTATTGCACTCCATTCTCCATATAATATGATCATGCTACACACCACAGAGAATAAGACAATAAGATTTATACAGCTGGACAATAATTACAAACA